>NC_051271.1:12358904-12506404 GCF_015220745.1 Sebastes umbrosus
CGTGGTATTTGCTGTATGTCCTTTACATGACCATCATGTCACTAAACTTGTCCAGACCTGTTTTTCCAGCTAAGAAACATTGCAAAAATGTGATGCATCTTGTCTTCCACGGAACTTTCATATTCTTCCGTCTAGACTATTGTAATTCCCTCTACACCTGCCTTAGTCAATCTGCTTTAAATCACCTTCAGGTGGTTCAAAATGCAGCGACCAGGTTATTAACCAGAACTAGCCGTCGGTCTCACATCACCTCTGTTCTGGCATCCTTCCATTGGCTCCCTGTAAAATTCAGAATCAACTTTAAGATCTTGCTAATTACATTTAAGGCCCTGCATGACCTCGCCCCCAGTTACATTGCTAATCTCCTTGTTCCATAGTCGACCTGTCGAACACGTCGATCCTCTATTCTCAGCCTTTTATCCATTCCACGCTCAAACTGCAAAACAAAAGGTGATCGGGCCTTTTCTGTCTTAGACCCAACTCTCTGGAATCACCTCCCCCACCAATCTATTAGAGCTGTTGAATCTCTGGACTGTTTTAAGCGGCTTCTAAAAATCCATCTCTATAGGCAGGCCTTTCTATAGGCCTCATCCACATGTATGTTTGTCTGTTTTTCTTTGATCTGTTTCTCATTGATTCTGTGTTTCATATTGTAATTCTTTCTTGTTTTCATCATAGTTTGATGTTTCATTTGTGTGTGAAGCACTTTGTAACGGTGTGTTTTAAAAGGTGCTATTTTATATAAAGCTTTACTTACTTACTTACTTACATCTCTCGCTCTTGAGTGCCTTTACATGCACACTATCATCCTGGTTAGTTTCATGGTTTTTGGAGTAAACATATTCTGGTTTCAAAAACTTTGATATGCTCTTAATCCTTATTCAGGTTTCCGATCAGTCTGCCATGTACACCGGTGTGCCCTCAACTTTCATTACATAGTACTTTATCATTTCTTAACTATAATTGGTCTTTAATTGACAGAGTGACAATCTGCATGCTAACATGAAAGAGTATGAAAAACAAAACAAAAGCAACAGTTGCTGGGATGTTGAGGAATCAAAGAAACAGGCGATCAGAAACCTGGATACTGTTAGACACGCATATAAAGGGAGCTGCATCTTGATATCTCATGTAAACACATCTCAAGAGTAGGGGTGATAGACATAAAGTCCTCTATTACAGTAATTTTACATACAATATTGATATATATATGGTGATATTATGAAGTTTCTCAAATGTGTTGAGTTTATGGATAAAATAATCCGTCTGTTTTTGGCTTATCCAGTGAATTAACTACCTGACAAATGAAGTACTTTGTCACATTGATGCAAGTCAAAGCAGTTCTGCTTATTGATTTGTAACATTGCCTGCAATGGTCGAATACACCCAGAGATGCTAATGTGTCAGTTACTATGGGATAAACGGTATGACAAAATCTACCCAAATATGATCAAAACAAGGATAAGACTCCAGGATACAAGTGTGCATGTAAATGCACCCATTGTGACCTCTTTTCCTCTATCTTAAAACCATTTTGTATCCACATTAACCTCTCACACCTGTCTTTCTTAGGTGCGTTTCATCACTAAGATCTGGCATCCTAATATCAGTTCTGTGACGGGAGCAATATGTCTGGACATTTTAAAAGACCAGTGGTGAGTGAGACTTATCTGAACCTTGTGACCTATTGCGCTCAGCGTCCCAGTGTGTCTCCCTCGTCTCAAAACACCCTCCGTTTATCTGCTCCAACCTTTAATCTGTCTCACCCAGGGCAGCTGCTATGACCCTGCGGACGGTGCTGTTGTCTCTACAGGCTCTCCTCGCTGCAGCAGAACCAGATGATCCACAGGATGCAGTAGTAGCAAACCAGGTGAGAAAGATGTGTGTAAACACACAGTCTTGTCTGTTTCTCTCTAGTGTCACTGTTTAACCTCATTGAGCTTTTCTCTCTGCATCCTCCAGTACAAGCAGAACCCAGAAATGTTCAAACAGACTGCCAGGCTGTGGTCTCACGTCTATGCAGCCGCTCCAGTCTCCAGTCCCGACTACACACGCAAAATAGACAAACTCTGTGCCATGGGCTTTGATAAGGTCAGAACTACTTTCTATTATTGTTGTATATTGTTGAACAAAGCATGGTGTGGGACAGTCGTTTTTTTTTTTCAGCAATAGCGGTTTCTGGTTTCAAAACTTCTCAAATGTAAATATTTTCAATTCTGTGATAGTTAACTGAATATCTTCAGGTTTTGGACTGGTGGTCTAACGAAACAAGACATTTGAATACTCTGTGAACGTAGGATTCGCATTTCTTTTACTGTATTCTGACATTTATGATGCCTTCAAATGAAACTGGTGACAGAGGCTAATATCTATATCTAGTAAGGTAGCAAGTGGGTAACGTAACGCAGGAAATGCAAAGGCATTATGATGAAAGAGATGAGGCCGTTGAGAATTACAACATTTTCCTCAGTCATATTATAAAATTACAAAGAAAAACAATACACGACTAAAATTACAGTATATTCACTTATTATGTACCGAAAAATGAACTTCCATGGCCTCCGCCATTTCTGACAACGTCAACAAACACGTCACAAGTCGTGAACTCTGAGCTTTCAGAAACTTTCCACTTACGAGGTCGTGAATATCACAAGAGGGGGGCGTTCATATGGACTCTTCTCTTGAACACGGTAAACAAGACCCCATTTGAAGGCACCATAAATATACACGGTAAATTAACCGATAATGAAAATAGTCATTATAATTGTTAGTTGCTGCCTCATTTGACAGCATACTTGTCAGAGCGAGCAGAGGTTGTGTATTCTCACTGTAGTAAATGTCAAAGGATTTACTCTTAACAAGGCACAATTTATTCAAACATAATTACCATGGAAAGAATTAATTTCATTTGTGCTTTCTGAAAAAGCTGCTCAAAGGGGTTGACACGTTTGATGTTCATAATAGCATACTTTAAAATCATTCTTTCAGTTTCTATTATCTTGATCTTGTAAATGGCGCACAGATTATAATCATTTTCACTTCCATTTCCCCCTCGCCTACAGAATGCAGTAATAGCGGCCTTGTCTTCAAAATCCTGGGACGTGGAAACGGCGACAGAGCTGCTGCTCAGCAACTGAAACGCAGCCAGGTGTGAGGATCCCAAACTCCCTTCATCATAACATCAGCTCCTCTCCCGGCATCCATTCCACCATTGCCTTTTGTTACACAGACAACCCCCCGTTCACCACAGCAGTCTGAGCCTTCTTTTACAACATGTTTGTTTGCTACAAACTCAATACCGGTAGCACCACAAATCGCCAGTATGCACACCGCCCTGCTGACCCCACCTGTCCATTACGCTGTCTTTTCTTCCACTAACTCAAAATGTGTATCCTTGTAATAAGCCACCAAAAACTTTCAAACATGCATCTTGTCTTCCATGCCCTTTATTCATATCGGCTCTTATTTTTTTCCACAAATTATTGTGCTTAATATTTCAAAGAATCAAATAACTTTCCATTGCCTGGTGGGTTTTCCAATGTAAAATATGAAGGAAATGCAGCACACTGCTCTCACAGAACATCACCATTTACTCCCTCCAGCAACCAGCTGGACCTTATGATAGATTATGGACATTTAATACTATAAAAGGCCCAGCTGGATTAAATTTACTCGTCTGGATAGTGTTCTGCAATGAGCAGTGTGATGGATTTTTCCTGAACAGTTTATCTATCAATCACCTGCAGTTTTTTTGTCTGTAGAATCAGAAAAATATCACACAAACATCTGCACAAAAGTAGAAAAAGTTATCTGTAAATAGATGCGTGTAAATTTGAAAATACAATGGGGATATACTTTTTTTTTTTTTTCTTACATGGCATTGTAAAGCAAATTATTTTAAATATAAACTATGCCTAGTTTACAATTATATGGAGAGATATCTTTTTATGCTCAAATCCCTCTGAATGGCCTGTTTTGTTTTTCCCTCTTAAGATTGTTGTGTAGGGATGGCACAGCCAAGATCAGCCAGCTCACGGCCCTCTGAAGGTCATTACATGCCTCCTTTTCTGCTCCACAATCCAACCTTTTCTTATCCTTGCATGTTCTACGCTGCCTTTTGTTTTATTTGGCCAAATGATGTGGTGATGGGGGCGTCTGTTCGATTCAAAGGAGAGACTCTTTCTAATCTGTGGAAAGAGACGCCTGGGCCGCTCGCTATGCTCGGCAAGCACACACACACAGTTTGACGTCTGTAGGGAACCAAAGCCGTTTCTGTTGAGCATGTTGCTGGAACATGTTCTCTTCTGCTCTGACACCAACAGGAAAACACACCTCAAGAAGAAACGAGTGTGAATGTCATTAAGGATTTTTGAGTTTGCAATGCTGTGGTTTTTTGTTTTTAACTCATTTCAGAGCAATCACTTTTTAGCCACGGATTAAGGATCGGCTCGCCCTCTCAGTCCTGATGTTGATCATTAAGAGGGGAGATTCATCACCGATCCATTCCAGCAGTACTCAATCAAAAACGTTGGCCATATATATATATATATAAAGAGGTGACGTCCCCAAACGTGCTTTACTACACAGCCAAATAAAATGCTCACTGAGGTCGTCTTTGAATGATGTCTTATGAGTAGTAAAAGAGGCTGGAACTCCTCTGACGCAGATAGCAGGCCTGCACAGTGTTTTCAGACATTTTTGATTTGAGGTACATGGACTGTAAAGAAATGCTTAGCATATAGACAAGTGATGAATCCTCACACATGGCCTTTCTTTTAAAAAGAACTTCCTTTAGCTTGCCCTCCAGCTCAGTCCCTTCCAACACAAGAGGCATATTACAGTACTACACGGAGTTATCGTGCTCCCTCTACACTGACGGTGAACAGTTTCCAGCCAGAGCCAAAAAAAAAAAAAAAAAGGTGTTCATAGTCAGAGGTAGACGGCACACAGCATCTCCTTTACTTGTAAATAGTCCAGTTCTTGATAAAGAGCCGTCTCGTTATCACTAGCGTGCACCACTGATGGCTGGATCTATATTTTGTAAGAAAAAGAAAGGACAAAAAAAGGATAAGAGGCCCCCTCCTCCTCCTCCTCCTCTTCCTCCCCCCCGTCTTCCTGGTTTTCTCACTATGTACAATATTGCACGATGATGAAGCATAGAAAAAGGGGCTGTTGCATCTCAGTTTCTCCATTTGGATTGAGACTTATTTTTCCTCCTTTGTTTCCTTGGAAGCGAGCATCAGCAGTATAAAAAGCATGGTTATTTATTGTGACAGTGTCATGTTTCTTTGATTAAAAAAAAGTGGAAAATCAAGTTTTGTCGGGTCTCTTAGCTTCTGAAAACTGCACTTCATAAATACGGTGATCAAGATAAATGCACTGCAAGGTAGCATCTAAAAACATTTATTATCTGGGGGAAAAAATTAAATATGATAGTGAGTAGGCATACTTTAACTACATCATCAACACAACCTCGCAAGGTTTCCACTCACTCAACTCTTAAAAGCAGCCTTAACCCAGCAAACAACTGACAAAAGTACAAAAAATATTTAATTGTAAAAGACGAACAAAAAACCTCAACACATTTGTATAGTAATATATCATTTATGCATTCCAAAGTGAAGTATTGTTTCATACTTCAGCAGTAAAAAAACAAAACGGTATTTCAGACTAGAGGATCAGATGGCAAACAGAGCTTAAAGCCCAGAAACCAGAAATGTTTGACAGCTTAAATTTGTCCATTAACACACTGGAAATAAACCATAAGGCCTTTAAAAGCGTTACAGGTGGCAGTTAAGAGGCCACAGAGTTTCTACAGGGCCTTGTGACGCTATAACCGAGCTAAAGCACCTCAACATACCAAAGTTAGAAACCTAAACATACCAAAGTTTATAAAATCTTGGTGTTGGTACATCTGTTAAATGCACAAATCTTATGCTACGATGTTCCCATATTTCAGCTGCAATTTGTAACGGTCTTGGATATTCAAAAAGATTAATTGCAAAGTTGCACATGGGTATTTACAAAATACAACTGTGTAAGTAAAACCAGTGAGCTCAAAATAAAAAAAATATTGTGCAACGGAGACACAAGGAGGAAGAGGTCAGGAGACATACAGTAGGATTTTTCCCAGGGAATTTAATAAGCAACAATCATAACCAGATTAAAACGTTTGTAAAATGTCCATCCTGTTTTTTTTTCTTTTCTTAAAAATGGCTCCACAAAAGAAGCAAAGAGCAACAAACACAAAGGAAAAAAAATATCATGTTTTTTTGAGTAAGACCTACATACAATGAGCTTCAAATCATGACTATAAGGTATTTATAACCTTCTAGGATGTCAGTGGTTTGTGTCTGCATGTGTGTGTGTGTGTGTGTACATGTGTGTTTTAAGAAAGGTCCATAATGTGTCCAGGAAAGCTTTAGAGTCAAGAGGAGCGTGTACGTAGGGGTGGGGAGGAAGAGTCTGGCCCGTTCTCTACAGTCTTGATTTCACCTTCAACGGTTTCCTCTTTACCTGAAAGACAACACAGTTTGACTCAGTGTCGGCCCAGTCGGCTCTTTTCACCCGTCACAGTGACCGACACAACACAATGACAACCTAACAGTGATGTAATTATCTGTCGCCGGCTGCTTGAAGAATACGATTTTTCTTAAAGCATGGTGGATTTCCTTAAAGAAATAGTAAACTGTTGCAGACGTCTGTTGAAACTGAGGGAGATTTCACAGCTAACTTGTTTGGTTCAGTTTAAAAAGGGACCTATTATGCTTTTTGCCTTTCCTTTAGTATGTCACATCGCCTGAAACACCTTGCTTCAAGTCCTGCCTTTTCTTCCGTAACGCGGTGATGTCACCTAGTAATACATTTCCATAACGGCTAGTTTGGCACGCACTTAAACAAAGTGAGTTAGAGCGGTCCGAACAGTTTGATTTGGGTGACCAATCAGTAGTCCTTTCAGATAGAGGGTGAAAAAAGATGCTGGAGCACAGCCGGTATAAGAAATCTAAAGCGTTTGTAAACGCTGTCGATCGAACCCTGGTGTGGACCAAACACCCGAACCGAGACCGCCTGAAAAGGTGGATCTCTGTCCGCTTCCAAGCAGACTCTGGTGCGGTTTGTTTGTGATGTGAAAGCAAACGAACCAACCACATTTTCCAACAGAAAATGTTTTAAAACAGACAAATTTGTTGTAAAAATCAATCAAACTACCGTAAATAACAAGCTGCGCAACTGCCAATGGCGAAAGAGATAATTTGGCATGCGGATGAGAGGGCACTTAAACATTTCCAAAAAACTCTCTTGCACACTTTTTGCTAATGTGCCGTTGGATATGGTTGCCTCCTGCTGGTCTAGACAGTCTGGTACAGACTTATAGCGGGATACACTGTGTTTAGAGACATCCTGGACTAAACCAACTCACTGCCAGCCCACTGTGGGGCTCTTCCTGCCTGCCAGAAGGATCTCTTGTAGACTTGGTCTCTCCCTGGCTATGTGTGTGGGACCAGGCTGCACAGCTGCTCTGTCCTTGTGTGACGGCGTATCTCTCTCTGTCCTTCCTGCCACTGATAACCTCCTCTGGGCTGGACTCCAGCTCTATCTCAACGTCGCCCTCGCTACCCAGGAGGAGGGCGACTGTCTCTACAGCTCTCCCTGTCTCCTCTCCAGGCTCCCACTTTCTCACTGTTTCATTCTCTCTGCTCACATGTGGCCACCTGAAGAGAAAAAAAAGTTGACATCTGAGGGACGATGGGATTTCTGTGCAATCTCAGGATTAGGTTCATTAGCTATCGGTAGGGGTGGAATGGTACACAAAATTCACAGTTCGGTAAGTACAGTACCTCAGTTTTGGGGTCACGGTTCGGTATGTTTTTGGTTCAGAGAAAACAAAGAAAATCATAGCCTAATAATGAATAAATTCTTTTACATTTATTTTTTATTTCAAAAACAGTGTCTCATTGGCTGTTAATTCTTAATGCTACAGTTAAGGCACTCAAATACTGACATATTGTCAATAAGAAACAATACATAACAAAAATAAACATCACAAATGTAATGTAAATGTAATGTTCCGGGTAACTCACGGTCTAGAATTTCTGTTCCGCGTGTGAGTAGTAAACATAAACAGCTGTTTGGGTCACAGGGCGTATCGAAAGGATGTCGCGGACCGAACCGAACGTCCTGTACCGAACGGTTTGGATCGATTACACGTACCGCTCCACCCCTAGCTATCGGTGAAACAGACACAAACTGGGACGATATAGTTAAAAGCACCACTCTCAAGCCTTTTCTTACAATAAGCTAAGCTACTGAGGTAAACTCCACCTTTTCTCTCTCCTTGACTCCTTTCTCCACTCTCACCTCTGCAAGTCGATCTGTCTCTTTGTCCCTTCGTCATTCTGCTGCTGCTGTTTTGACATCTTGATGTTGATTGAATCTGTTGGGTTGGAGTTGGGGTCAGCTGCTCTCTTCCTGCCTCTGCCGCCTGCTGTCGGCGCCACTGCTCCCTCTTTTTCAACCACCGCAGCAGGAGCAGCGGCAGCAGCAGTCGTCGTTTTAGGTGGTCGGCCACGTCGTTTGACGGGCGACGCTTCCGTCTCGGCGTTGGGGGTCACATTCTGACTCGGCTCCTCCTGAGAGAGACAGTGAGGAAAGCTCGTTGTAGTAGAACGCTGCAGAACGTGTAGTTCCAGCTGACGTGTGGTCATCGTCTCTGAGCTTACCTTATTCCCCTCTTCATTCTTGATAACTGGGTTCTCGTTGTTTTCCTGCGCTGGGCTCTCTGATGACTCGGTGGCAGCATTGCTGTTACTACAAGACACGTTTAAAATGTTGAAGCAAGACATTCTTGGTGATGTGTATAGCTCCGTTTTTCACCGCAGGAACTTTCCCCCGGAACTCAGAGCCTTTTGAGAAACTCATTATATTCCGACTGCAGGAACCAGGATCTAAATTCAGTTCTGGGGACATTTTACAGAGATTTTTTTACCCCCCAAAAAGGCCCTGGTCGAGGGGGTGGTACTCTAAAAGTACAGGAACTTTCAGGGTGGAGTTTGCAGGCATGACCGCAGCTGATTGGTCAAACACACACACACACAGTGCTGCTGCTTCAACGGCTTCAACTCTTGTACCGCTTCATTCATAAACAAAGAAGTACTTGTATTGATTTAGGACCATGTTAGGACTTTGGGAGAGCATTTCTCTTTGTTTGATAACATAAGTAAAGTATAATAAAAAACATAAAGTAAAGTTAAGACTCTGCTGTCGGCCTCCCGACTCATTAAAAAAAAAAAGAGCGATCGCGAGGGCGAGCGGTAATGTTTGAAGAGGGAGACAGCGCAATGGTGCTGTGAAAAACTGTTGTTTTACTCAACAGATGATTTACTGTGGATAATAAATACAGTATATGCAGCAGTAAATGTCGTCGCAGTGAAACAAAAACGTTTATTTTTTTCCAACATGTTTTTTTTTTAGATGAAAAAGGCGGTCCTACTGAACTGCAGGCTGCAGAGTGTGTTTGCTGATGTGACCACCAGCAGCCCTCGTCCCATGTCTCGTTGCTTTTTCACACGTCAACGGACTTATTTGCCTAATCTTCACAGGTCTTTAGACCGCGGCGGAAACACAGACAACGGTGAGCTGAAGGAACCTTTTAGTTCCTTGAAAAGTAGTTGCAGGGACTAAAAGCCGGGAAACCCAGATTATGTGTTTATGTGTGTATGTGTGTGTGTGTGTGTGTGTGTGTGTGTGTGTGCGGTGTGTCTGTACCTGTTCTTGTTGACGGTTGTGGAGCTCAATGGGGAGGAGTTGGTGCTGGTGTTACTGGCTGTGTCTGAGGCTATGGTCGTCTTGGTGAAGATCCTCCTCCCCGGTACCGTCAGAGGCTTGTTCACAGCTCCCAACACTGGAGCTGTTTTAGGCTGCAGAAAGAAAGGGTG
Source organism: Sebastes umbrosus (assembly GCF_015220745.1). Taxonomy (NCBI): domain Eukaryota; kingdom Metazoa; phylum Chordata; class Actinopteri; order Perciformes; family Sebastidae; genus Sebastes; species Sebastes umbrosus. The sequence continues at coordinate 12,368,840 of NC_051271.1, forward strand.
GAGTTGTGCGGTTCAGTTAATGGTATTAGGCCGGTAAGCACTTAATAGTTTAGATCCCTAATGATTACGTTGTGCTCACCTTTGCTACTACATGTATATCTTGGCCATTCGCCATTAAAACTCATTTGACAATGGCTGATGACTCAAACGTTATACTGAGAATACTTATATATACAGATGTTTCTAAACTCATGATAAAACCGGCAAATGTTTTCCACCTTCTCAGCTAAATAATAAACGCCAAAGAAGTGTTTACATCATTATGTATTCTGCCCTTCTTTCAAATTAAACTACACTCATTACAGTGTTCAGCATTATTAACTATGACGTGGATCGCTAAGTACACAGGAGCGACAGAGTGGTGCCTTTACCTTTCCAGTGAGCAGCATTTGTCTCATATCTGTCGTCAGATACTCTTTATCATTTTTGAAGTCCTGTTGAAAGAAATAACAGAAAACATTCATTAGCATAAACTGCTAAACTACAAAGGTCATGATTTTGTCTTTAATCTTAAGAGTGTGTCCATATTTATCTACCACTGAGTGGATAGAAGTTATTCTTAAGAGGAGATTGATATATTTATGCTTCAGATGTCCAGTGTTTGTTGTGAAATTATTTTCCAATCCCAGAAGCATAAATACATTATCTATCTGTGTGTGTGTGTGTGTGTGCGTATGTATGTGGGTATATATTGCCTTGTCCTGTACGATGAAGAACTTGTTGGGGAGGACGGGGTCTTTCGGAGAGTCCAGGTGACATGCAGTGCTCTTGTTGGCGATAACGAAGAGAGCGACATCACAGACGATATACAGCTTCTGTAACCAAGACAACAGGAGACACACAGTTAGGATTGTTTGATAATTAGGTGACTCGTCCCAAAGAGTCCTTAGATCAATGTTTTTGCTTCCTTACCTCCTGTACAAAGACTGCCTTCCTATTAGGGCTATTGATAAGCCAACCGCAGGGGACGGCAAACAACCGTCACAACCGCTATGTTCATGTTCATGTTTCATCTAGCGGCGTGATGAGGCCCCGAGCGCTGCATGTTTTGAATTTTTATCTGGTCGCTGAGAGTTGATAAATGTTCAACTTCGGGTAAAACGCTGCCTCATTAGTGTCCCTTTTTACCCAGCTGTCCAATCACAGTGGAGGAGGGGCGGGACAAATACCACAAAAACATGTACAAGTGCTGAACTGCCCTCTCTCCATACATGCTTCAGCCTTCCCTTCATCCGGTACTCAAGTACATCAAGTACATCAAGTACTCTACCTTGTGCTGACATTTTTTACTTCTGGGGATATTCCCTATCGTAGCAACCAGACGCAACCAAAGCGTCTCAACTGAAAAAAAACACTGCAGCTCTTTGCCCTTTTGTTTTCTGCATTTAACAATAAACAAGTATTTAATTTATTTTACTAAAATCTGGATAAATTAAGTAATTTGCAAAAACAAAACAAATGCTGCTTATACTGCATATTGCATATAGCTCCATGTTTAAGAACAAATGAAAAAAGGTTTTGTTTCAAGTAATGCTAGCAAGATAACACGCGAAAGTCTCCATACAAAGTTTGTTATTTTTTTAATCTTGCACATGCTCGCATTAAAGGTCATTCAAAAGGACAATGAAACTTGAGGTGTGTGATTGTTTCTGATGCTTTTTTGTTGTTGTTTGTTTGCCACACTGAGTAAGCGTATACAGTATATGTGTGTGTGTATATATATAGATATATACCTCATTGCCCTTTGCATCATCAGGACACTGCGCATCCTTCGTCTGTTTGATGTTCTCTACCATCTTCCTTAGAAAGGCATGACTGTTGTTCTCATTCTTGGTCATCAGCACCTCCAGCATGAACCACAGACACCTACACACACACACAATAAACATGCAGCATGTCACAGCTTCAGTCATCACCGCTTCTATCTTATTAGCGTTATAGGTCAAGAGTATAAAATGTTTTAATATAATTAGAAAAATAAGGATTTTGTTAAAAGACATTCTCAGCTGTATCGTCAGATTCAGAGATGGTTTATGACCCCAAAACCAAAGTACAGTGTGTCAACACTCACTCTTTGATGTCTTTGAGCTGTTCATATTCATGTGGTTTTGTGAAGTCTGGATCGTGGGCCAGCAGGTGGATCATATAGGGAACGACATACTCGGGAACGAGGGAGACAAGTTTTTCTGTGGAAAGAGAGAGAAAAACAAATATTAATGTCTACAAGTGGGTTTCCAGCCATCTGTTTTTATGTTCCTCTGCAATGATTTAATGGCACCCGATAATTTTCTTATCGCCACATACTGTTGTTATTTATATGCACCCAACTCCTATATTTGCATAACAGCAGTGGATGGAAAAAGGCATTGATTTGTATTTTCCTTTGCTGCTTTTTCGAAATTTACATTGAAATTTGAGCTAAATTTGGATGGAAACTTGGCTTATGTGATCTTTCATAGTCTAAACTGCTGTTATATAAAGCACACATTAAAAACGTCAGAGCAATGTTCTCCAAAATAACAACAGCAGCAGTGTGTAATCATAGAGCACATTAAGTCTCAGCATGAAAACATCCACAGGTTGAACACTTACCCTGAGCGAGTGGGTTCTGTTTGATGAACTCTCTGCGGACGGAGATGTTTTTCAGGAGGCACTGTCGAGCGTGAGCGCGGCGCTCCTTCACCGGGTCCTTGGCACACAGGGCGAAGACGGCGAGGTACTCCAGGGGCAGCAGCAGTTTGACGAGAGCGAGGTGCAACTTCTGAGCAAAGATCTGACGGACCTGGTAGCACTCGTCCTGTACGAAGGAAAGAAAAGACTTAAATCAATTTACACAAGAAAGTAAAGAAGATTATTAGTGCTGACTAAAGGAATGTTTTCTTTTATTCATATAGTACATGTCAAAATGAGTTCTCATCCTGTACACATTTAGTATATTGTGCATATTACAACAGGCCATTTTCACACAGGCATAGTAGAAGCGGCTCATCATTAATTTCATCATTTATATCTGTGCTTCTGTCTATGAAAAAAGGTACGTAAAAAATGTATGTAAAGGTGAGACTGACGTTGATAACGAGGCCGCAGAGCTGAAACTGTTCAGGTGTGATGATGTCATGGTAACAGGGCTCCTGGGCCAGCTTCATAATGGCTCCACCTGCGGCCAGCCTCAGACGAGACATGTCTGATTTACTGTGGGGAGGAAGAAATAACAAAAAGGGGAGGAAGGATTAAAAAAAGACGAAAACATTTGAATCAATTTTCAACTGGCAAATTTGTTCCCAAGGATGCAAAAACATTGTTTTGAAGCGGAGGCTAGTGGTTGTAAAATGCACACACATAGCGAATCACAACTTGATAATCAAAACTTATTAGAATCAAACATTAATATAATAACGTAGCCAGCTGGACTTAAATGAGTAGTCCGCTGCTTGGCCAACAGCCGGCGCGTATGGAAAGTTTGAGGTCCTCGTAACAGGTCACCCAAATTGACATGAAAAAAGCGGCATTCGCGGTGAGTTGTTTGCATCCCTGAATAAATGATTTGCCCGCACTACGTCTTAATCCTCCGACAGCTCTACTATAACCTTCAAGCGCCGAGTTACCTGATCTTCTTCTGTTCCGTGAGGTCTCCCTCGCTGACCAGCATGGCTGACAACAGGCGCAGGGTGGAGTTTGCCGACTTGGATTGGTTGTTTTTCATTCCTAGTAACCAACGCACTAACAGCTTGATGGCCTGCACCTGGGGGAACAGGAAAAGCATGAATAATTAGGCAAAGGGAGGTCCCTGAATTTTTAAAACAAATCTTTCTGCTTTATTACAAAAACATTGAAAAAGATCCAAATCTTTGTCATCACCACCAGATCGTGTCTGAAGTAAAAATCAAATTGGACTGGGAGTGAAATAAAAGCCACAGAGGTGCTTGCCTCTTACCTTAGCTAGGACCTCAGGTGAAACTTCCTCATCTGATGTCCACAGCTTCCCATTTTTATTTCCCACCGACTGGAGACATAAAGACACATCACAGTCACGTTCTCACTCTTTTCTTGACAGGGTTTATTTAGTTTAAAGTTGTTATTTATAAGTGTCCATAACATTGTTGTAAAAATATAAAAAAAAAGTGTAAAACTTTAAGTCTATCCAAAACCAGCTACACTTGCACGCAGCAAAACTGTACATGTACTCTATGATTTTTTCCCCCCACACATCTCATCACAAGCTGGAAAAGCAACACTTGCTCCACCGCAAACAGTCTACAAACAAACACTGTACAAAAAGCTGTCAATCTACCATCATTGTAACATCATCCAGAAGTATAATCTCCTGACCTTTAGACAGCTTTGTGTGTCTTGCTGATGCTAGTTTAGTGTACGAAGTGATCAACAATCTGGTTCTTCCCCCATATACCACTGTGCTCAGATAAAGGGAGGACAACTAGGGCAACAAACGGATCAACTTAGATCAACCGAGTTTGGCAGATCTGCCTTTTAGAACAACAAACTTTTGGAACTCAGTACCAAGTTATATGAGAGAGTGCTGCAGCCTTGCTGATTTTAAAATCAAGATGAAATCATGGCTAAAATCAACCCAATCATGTACTCATCACACATGAACACAATCACTTGATGTGTCTTAATGTTGTGAAATCTTGTGGTTGTGGTTGTTGTTGTGTTGTCTTAATGTCTGCTTCCTGCCCTGGCACTGCAGACTTAAATTATCTTACAGCTATCTTTGGTACAACTAAGAAGCTGTGCATTGTCTCTATCAAATAGGCAAATAAAAATAAGAAGTGTGTTTTAGTACACAGTTTGATCTCCACGCACCCTGTCATTCATGAGCAAGTCCTTGACAATGAAGTTAGCCACGATGGACTTCATTGGTGAAGCAAACTGATCTGGAGCCAGCATGGAGATGTGGCCCAGGGACACGAGAGGAGTAATGAGCTGCTCTGGGACGTCTGCATTCAGACTACGTGACAGAGGCTGGAGGTGAAGGAGAAAAAAAAAAAGTGTGAGTGCATCCCAACAAAGAAATGTCAGTTTAAGAAGAAGATGACATACAAGGTAGGGCTGGGCAATATATTGATATTATATCGATAGTGTGATATGAGACTAGATATTGTCTTAGATTTGGGATATTGTAATATGGCATTAGTGTTGTCTTTTCCTGGTTTTCAAGGCTGCATTACAGTAAAGTGATGTACATTTCTGAACATATCAGACTGTTCTAGCTGTTCTATTATTTTACTTTACCCACTTAGTCATTATATCCACATTACTGATGATTAGTCATCAAAAATCTCATTGTGTAAATATTTTGTAAAAGCACCAATAGTCATCCCTACAATATCGTTGCAATATCGATATCTAGGGATTTGGTAAAAAATATTGTGATATTTTATTTTTCTCCATATCGCCCAGCCCTAATACAAGGTGGAAAAACAGGAGACAAGACAATGATGTATCCCAGCCAATCAGTAAGTTAGGAAATGATCCACTACCTCAAAAATCTGAGCCAGCTGCACTTCCTTGTTGTTAAAGATGGCGTGGATGCAGTGGACAGCCTGCTTGGCCTGGTGAGGAGTTCCCCGCTTGGCTTTCTGATGCAGGACGGGAATCAGAGTCCTGATGGACACATAGGAACAGACATTAGAAAGACTTGCACATGCAGATTATTTCTTTCATTCAATCCAGATGTGGACCAGTATGGCTGATGCCAAAAGTGTGGACCCTTTGCCCAGACTACTGTCCAATAAAAATATTTTAAGTATATAATATAATTTCTCTCTTACGATCTTATCTGTTGTAGCTCTGTCTCGATCTTCTGCCCCGTGTTTCTGAATATCTGGATGGCTGCCTCGGCCACTTTTTCATCCTCCATCTTCAAACACTGCAGCAGAGACTCGTAGGTTTCTGCCGAGTGGAACGCTGTGGGGTGGGTGAACGACAGGACCTAGTAGGAGTGAAAGTGAAGGAGTAGAAATTATTTACTTTGTAACATTAATCTGTTGCAAAAATGCACAATCCAGCCTTAAAAGACCATAACAGTAGCCCTGTTTCCATTTAATTGTCAAGCAAATTTTAAGCAAACTTTTGAAATGTTGCAAAAAAAAGAAATGTGAATAAGGCGCGTTTTCATCAACATTACGATTTTTTCTATTATTTTTTCTTTAAAAATTACTCAAACTAATATAATTAATCGATATCAAAATAGTTAGCGACAAATTTAATAGTTGACAACTAATCAATTAATCGCTGCAGCTCTAATGCACACAAAAATATGTGAATGGAAACACGCCTACTATTGAGCATGTTTAAGCCACTGTTTACTACTAATCACACACTCGTGACATTTTGGGCATTGACTTCCATTTATTACAGCATGCTTAGTCCTTGTTATGCACCTTGAGTAGCTCCAGGCCAGAGCGGATGGCCGTATCAGGTGTAACGCCTTCCTCGTCGTCGTCTGCCGTGCCCTCAATGGACTTGTTCAGCAGCTTCACCAGTGCACTAAAAGAAAACAATTAATAAGCTATTATTACCACCACTTTGTTAAAATAATCTAAATGTGCATTACATGACAAACTGAGGCACTTTTGGATATCTTAGGACAACATAATAGCACCTACTAAACACAACAGAAAGTGTTACACTGCCTAATTTCAGCACTAGAAGTCTTTCAGTGTGTGTGTTTCCCCTCTCATGGTGTTTTTCCACAAAGCAGAAAGGGTTAAACCTGTTTAAGTGTCTAAGGCCTGCATGTACACCTCACCACCACTAGGTGTCTCAGTGAATGAGAACAGTCTGTTAATGGTATTACACAATGACACAGAGACAGGGAGAACATGAAGCTCCATAATACAGAGACAAGGATTGCTGGTCTGTCATATGACTTCCGATTTTTGTGTTCTGTACAAAAAAACACTTAAATCTGTTAGAACCATATTTACAATCCTCTTTCAATTTGAAGCAAAATGTACACTAATCCATTTTTATTAGTATTAGAATTTAGACTTGAACATGTTTTTATATTTTTGGCCTGTTGTGCAATTTAGAGGATAAAACCCAACCACAACATGACGGGAATATTTCTGACCTGATGGCCTCAGAGTCGATGTGGACGGGGGCGATGCGCTCCAGCAGGAACTTAACCATCTCCAGGAACGGGTTGGTGGGCTGTTTGGGGAACGTCAACTTCCGAGTGATCTCCCTCTGCACACATTACAAACAGTACACTGTTAATACCAACATTGATTGATTTGTGCTTATATATCTACATGCAGATTTGCACCATGGTTTCTATTACTAAATCAGGCCAACCTTCCTAAAACGTACCTTCCATTAACTAAAACTCAAACACATGAGTGTGACTGGTGATCTTGAGGTCTTTAATAATAATGTGATAGCTAAAACACTATAGAGGCTGCATGGTTTGCTCTGTTATAGTAAACCAGGGATCAAATATTGATTAGGTGTTGATTAATGCTGTACTTGTAGAAGCTTTCCCTTTTATAGCACGACATTTCCTGCTACTGCAATACAAAATGACATCATTTGTAAGTGATTGCACCTTGAAAATATAGATAAAATGAAGCTTTTTCGGTAACTAGAAACTAGAAACAAACTACTCCGCTCTTGTTTTCAACAGTGTTCTGTTGTCTGCCTGTTTGCTTCTTGTTAACTCATTAATTATTTTCTTGTGTGTACTTATTCAGTTTTATTGTACATCATTGAAAATGAGGGAATGCCCTCAATGATTCCTCAAGATTTAAATAAAGGAATGAGACTGGCAGCCTGTCTGTGAGTGAGTGTGTATGCTAAATGGAGTGTTCCTCTCACCACACAGATCTCCGCCTGTTTGCAGGAGCAGGTCGGGCTGATGAGCACCTCCAGCTGGACTCTGAGCTTCTCGTCCTCACCCAGAACCTGGTTGAACTTCTTCATGAAGTCCTGCGCCTTTCCAGCATCTGGAAGATTCTCTGTGAACATAAAAAATGAAGAAGAATTACGATGTCGGTCACGTTAAGTGGAATGGACCTTCACCATTTTTAAGAGCGTGTGGATTGAAAGTGTATTTTACACGTGGTTTCCAACTTACTGGCAATACTCATCAGCTTCCCAAACATGGCTGTGTTATTGGCCTCGGACTATCGGGGGGAAAGAGAGAGAAAAATGTCATAGATATGTTTTGCATGGAAAGACATGGAGGAGATGGTTAGTGTTGTATGGGAATGTGTTTCAACACACCACTGGCAGCTTGTGGAGGTCAAGCAGCTCTTTGACGAGGCTCCTGAGCATGTTCTGACACTTCCACATCTCGTTCAGGGCCCTGAGAGCAAAGAATACACAAAGAGAGACAAGAAACAGGTGAGAGGGGACAATCAATATACCGTCTTTGTGATTTGGACATGTTGAACTATTAGTGTGTTGTTTGTTTTCATGTTGTTTGTAGATATGGGTTTTCTTGCCATTGTGCAGTTTTGTTTTTTCTAAAGAGCTGTGTTTATAGCAAGCATTAGGGCTGGACCAGTTATTCATTCATTGGGTAGGTAATCAATTTTCAATTTTAAGTATTCGGATAGTTGTTGTTGTTTTTGGTTTAACCCCTTGGGATTACAAACACACCAAACCTTTTGGAAAATGCTTCTTATGCAATAATAAATAACAATACAAACGAAGCTTTGAATATTCGCTGTTGATTACTACTGAAGCTCTGGAGCTCAAAAAATGGTATTCGGGACAGCCTTAGCAAGCATACAATAAAAACATACAGGTCAGTATTCATGTGTACAATTTGAAAATGTGTTTTTGTTTAGAATAGAGGAAATATGGCAGGTTTACTAACTTGACAGCGTTTGTGTCCAGGCAGGCATACAGGTAGTACAGACACTTCATCTTCTCCTCTGTGTCAAGACTGTGAGGGACCATGTACTGAGCGAAGATCTTCTCTACTAATAACCTGAAGAAAGGAGAGTTTACGTAAATTGTGTGAAAACAGAGAGAATGGAAATTGCAATATTTCAGTTTACTAATAAATTTGAATGCAGTATTTCGTCATATTAACTATAATCTGTTAATCCAAGTCTCAAAAGCAGGTTTCAAAGAAATGTATTAAACAAAAGACAAAGTACTTCAAGCTTTTAGAAGACAAGTTAGTTGGTTATAGCAGTTGTTTCTCTTAACATTTATGCTGTGTCTCATGGTAAACTCCACTTAAGTACTGTTGCCAAGGGTTGAGACACAGCTGTGCTGTTCTTTTCAAAATTAAACTATTTATAGATCTGTGTTAGGGATGTCACGATACCAGAAATTTAGTAGTCAACACCAATACCAGTGAAATTCCGTGATTCTCGATATCCAATTCAATACCACAGTAAAAAACAAAAGTAAAACAATAAATCCCATGTACTTCAACATGCACTCCTTCACCGCTTGCATACTGTTTTTTGTTAGAAAGTTAAACAGGTCATAATTCTCTCTCTAATATCTATTTTATATTGCAGTGAAAACATCTCCTTCAAACACCTGGATTTATTCAAGTTTCTCACCAAAAACTACATTTTACAAGATTACATTCGACGTATCATGATAACGTTATAAGTTACCTTTGCCCAATACTCATAATTTTTACTGAATAAAGCCTCACCAGAGCGCTAAAAGAAAACAAATAAACTATAAACACAACTCACTTGTCATCAATGCTGTTCTGGTAGTAGATGTGCAGCAGTTTGTCTTTGATCCAGCTGATTTTCTGGGCAGACTCTTTCCCGGCCTCATGGTGCAGACAGTATTTCTTATAAAGCTGAGCAAGACCCATCATGGCCTCTTTACGCACACGCCACTGTAGGGGGAGGGGAGGGAAGAAAAACAGATCAGGGAGGACAGAATTAAATGAAGATGAGGAAAGTCAATTTACACCGTGACGTTTACACTCAGTCATAAGCAAATTAAAACTTTGAATGACAGAAAGCCAAATCAATATAGCCACCTGCTACTACGACTACCCAGAATGACATGTGATTCATTTCTCATACGCCTGTAACAACATCTGCACCATATGAGAGTGCATATGTGTCTCACCCTCTTGTCTAAGGTCCTCTCTCGTACGAAGCCCAACAGCTGGTCGTTGACCAAGTTGAGGTCTTTCTTCCCGGCGTTGATGATGGTTACAATGACATCATGACGGATGGCTTCCTCTGGGTCATGGGATCGCACCTTCAAATACTCTGATTGAACAATAAAGAGAAGGACATGTAACCACATTTTTGTTCAGAGCATAACGTGAAAAGAAAGGACTGAATTAGAGGTGAAGAAAACACAAGCCCACCTGTCAGGTCTCTGGCCAGGTCTGGGTGGTTCATGAGGCAGTGGCTGGCGAACTTTACACACTCTAGCCTGACTGGAACGTGGATGTCATTGAACCTGGAGACAAACAACAGTTATGCATAATGAAATCAACTGAATTATGCATCATAGTCTGAGAAAGCAAGAGAGCGGGTTAGTGACTGATGAGGACATACAAATGAAATGAATTTGTTGACAGCCCTAGATTAAAGCATCACTTTGTGTGTGTGTACGTGTGTGTCTGCATAGTGTTCTGGTAACTCACCGTCCTAGGAAGCACTGCCACAGCGGTCTGTTCTGTGAGGCCAGCTCTGAATCTTTGGCGCCAAACAACTTTGCTAGCAACCGCACAACAGCTAGACGCTCCTCGCCATCATTGCTCTGCAAACACACAAACACATGTTAAATACAAGTTGTCTTTTTTGGGCTCTTTTTCAAACTAATAATAATAATAATAATAACAATAATAATAATATTACTCTTGTCCTGCTCACTCTCCTGATGCAAACAAAACAGTGAGACAAACTGTCAAGCATCCCCATCTTATACTCTGATCCGATACCTGAACAACATGCAGCAGGATTGCATACAGAGCTGGGGAGTTTTTTTGTTTTTTTTACATTCCTGCATTTGTTGTTTAAAAGCATGAGTGTCCTGGGTTGTCTGGGTAAAGGTTGTCTCACCTAGATAACTCACATGGCGATGGGCATTATCTTACACTACTGAAACACAGAGTGAGACACAGAGTGCGCAAGCTTTAAAATCTGGCAGTTTGCCTATTAACCATTAATACTGCCCTACAACAATGACAACACAAAGTTACATCACTCCTATAAAATAGACACCATATTATATAGTTTGATTAATGTTAATGTTTTGAGCAAGGCATCAAGAGGAACTAATCCTCTGTGACCTGTGGTGAGATGTACGGTTATCATTTTGACTGTATGTGTTGTGTTAACCTTAAGTTTGAATTCCAGCTGTGGCATGACAGAGGTAAGCAGCATAGGGTCGATGGCAAACAGTTCCTGGATGAGGTCAAAGACGTGCTCCGATAGGTCGCTGACGGATGACTTGCCCATCACTAAAACCTGATTGAAGAACTGAGGAAGGAAAAGAACAGTGTACGATCAATACTTACATCAATTTATGCTGACAGAGTCTGAGGACGAGAGTCAAACTGAAAAGAAATAGTGTTACTCACATTAGCAATGCACGTCTCGATGGTCTGGACGGTCCTCTTCAGCAGAGTCTTGGCAAGATCGTACGCTTGCTTGTTCAGATTCTGTTCCAAGGAAAGTTAAACATTGATTAGTTAGTTTAACTGAGTGATTTCTCAAACATTTACTGATACACAGAACTTCAAGCTTGTCAAATATGATGTCAGCTGACGGGGGTTAAAAAATATGCAAGGCTCATTGTTGGCAATTTTAAAACAGATTTTCATCGAGAGAAAAAGAGAAGCTGTCCTTGCTCCAAAAAGTCACTATTCATCATAGCTCAGAGTAATAAGGGTCCTCTTGTGGTGAGCACAGCCCAGAATAGGTATCTTACACTGCGCCCACACCAGACGCAAAGCAAATTTTCGAGTTTGACCGCTGGGATAATTTGTGTTCATTCGCATCACTCGTGCTAGACGCGCCGGAGAAGAGGAGGGTTTTACCTCCCTGTAGATACCAACAATGTTTCATCAACTATGGTCAAAATCACCACTATTGCTGCTTTGTACATGTTGTGGAGGTCCCAGATACGTCGGAAAACCGAACACCGTCATGTCTGGGATCATGACCTCATCAGAACGGCGCTCTGTGAATTTCAACAAGCTGTATTCACTGTATCTAGCAAGCCACACGCTGCTACAGCGGTATGAACCCAAAACGAACAGATTGTGCTGTAATTGAATTGCAATAAATGGATCAAAAGGATGCCATAATAACTACATAAAGATGCCGATTTGTAAAAAAGTCTGAATTCATGTTTTGTCAGGTCTGTCTACAAGACGACAAGCAAACAACCTTTAAAATGCTTGTTTTCTCAATGGAGTTTAGATCGATCGTGCCAAGCTATGCAGCTGCTCCATCAACACTCAACATAATCTAGGCATAAATACGGCAGCGACGTTGTTGTTTATACTATAAACAATATATGGTTTACACACATACATTTATACACAGAGTTTCGTCCGGTCTCGGTACAAATATGAGGTACTATCATAGCTCTGGGTGCCCACAGACAGCTACAATAGTTCCGTCAGTGACAACAGGAGGAGAATCTCAACGCTGATTTAATCCAGAGTTTTGGCGTCTGTTTTTCATCCATTATTTAATGTTCAAATTATATTTTGTATTTGAAAAATAAAGTAAAAAATACAAATATGACAGTTGCATAATTATATCTGAAGATCTTTCTAAACGATACAAAATTAAAAATAAATTACATTATGACTAGATGATACACATGAATGTGTTTGTGAGTGCCCCACCTTGTGTGCAGGGATGAGGTTTATGAGGATGGTATCCAGCAGCTCTTGTGTGACTCCGTCGCCCTCCATGATGATGGAGCTCATCAGGTCTATCATGTGCATCTGCACCTTCTGATTATGGCTGTTACTGTGGAGGAAGAGATGAAAATTAAAGAAAAAACGAAACAATAATAAATAAAAAACAAAGAGTGACTACTCATTGTAACCCCGCTCTACACCTGGTGTTAAAATGGGTCCTAGAGGTAACTGGGATTACATCCATCAGTCTGTATGTTTCTGGGTAACTGAAACATGTTAAAAAGGCAGTAAAAATGGAGCTTATCTAGACATGTGACAGATTCAAGAGCTACTAGTAGGACCAGGACTCGAGCTTAAGGACATCTCGTTGTCCCGGGGCCGAAAAAAATATGATCGGGGAGGATGAAAATTAATTTTGGGATGAATTTGGGACGAGAGTTGAAAGAAAAATACCAGTTACATTAGAATGAACGACGATGAAAAGGAGTGCACGTTTTGTGTAGCGCACCGTTATTATTAAACCTCCTTGACAACATAAACACACACGCACACACTGCCCGATCTGTCTCACAGTTACAGTTAACTGCGGCAGTGCTACTTTGGCTGAGTTTTCTCTTCCATTCTCCGGTAAACTTGCGGCGGCGACGCGGCTTTGAGTTCAGGCTGGTGCAAAACAAACATTAAATGACTTTTTAAAATATAAAAAAAGTTTTGAATAAATAATACATTTATGAACAAAAATAAACCAATTTTGATGTTCGATTTATGTTAAAGGTCACTTTGAATGATTAACTAATGATAATGTAGAAAAACAAAGATTTAAAATTTAAGATGGTCCGCATTCATTTGGGGACAGCTGAGGTTGTATTTCGGGGCGGTTCCGGGAGGATGGTGAAAAAAGTTAGTTTAGAGCCCTGTAGGACTGTGCTGGAGTATGAAAAAGGTCTGATGAACTGCGATTTTAAGGAAAGTAGAGAAAAAACGATGTGAATGTGAAAATATGAAGAGATTTTTTCACAAACGGACACAGCAGCAGATAACAAGGACCTTACTTGATGACTGTGAAGAGCGATTTGAAAAGCTGGATGAAGATCTCGTTGCAGTCCTCCAGTTCAAAACATATGTTGTATGACTTCACCCATGCCAGGTTCTAGAGAAACACATAAAGACACGTTATTCCTTCATCAGAAGTTTGATGAACTGTCCCTTGAACCACAATTAACAAAACACAAGTTTAGCCCCTTGGGGTTTTCTAACACATAAGCGCCTTACCTCCAGCAGGTAGAAGTATCTGTTGAACTGAGGGCTCTTAGTGTCTTCCAATCCCTTCAGCTGTCTGGTGATGAACAGGAAGATGTCCTGGAGACAAGACAGGAAAACACTTGAGCATGTGATTGAGTTAATTGTTTTCATGCAAGTATTGGTAAGTGCTCAAAAAAGAAAATACGTTTCCTGGAAAGCGCTAAAAACAGCAGATTGGACCAGAAAAAGTAGTGACAAAGTTAATCACAATGGTTTTGCAAAGTCAGCCAAATCCCCTCAGGTAACATTTGAAATCGCACAGTGATGTTCAGTGTGGTTTTGCAGGAAACACTTCTTAACACTTCTTAGATCTAGATAGCACTTTGACATGGTAATCCTGCTGCAAAAGTGTTTAGCACATATTCACATATCCACTAGAGCTGGAATTATACACCTATCTCCCGATTCGATACTATCACGATATGTGGGTGCCAATTTAATTTTTGTTAACTTTTTTAATGCTAGACCACAGGAAAAAGTTGAATCATACATTTCTAGGGACATTTAATTTAGAAAATATCTAAATTAATACATTAAAAATGTTTGATTTTCATGTCCTGAAGTCAAATATATCAGTCATTTATAAAAATGTTTCCAACTACCCAAGGAATAAAGACATTGAATATAATCCAATCAGTCTTATTTCTATATATGAATTTAGTATATACAGTTCCTTTTGTCAAAACCTTATTTTGAAAACTGGACGTAGTCACATGTGTATACTTCCGCTAACTTCGCGAAGTCCGTCGCTAGCTCTCCCGTCAGCTCCGTTCTCTTCATACATCCATGGTCAGCTCCATCGGGGCCGTTTGAATGCATTTAACATAAATGTCAGTATATCGGTGCTCTACAGTTGTAGCGTCGGCTGATTTGAACTCAGAGAGGAGAGTAACGGTTGGCTTGACCGTACATTACCGTAATAACGTTTCCTGTCCATGACAGAGTTAGCATGCAGCTTTGGCCATCATGTCTAGCTCAGCTTTTCCTGGCAATGTGTGAAACCCAAAGACGTTCTATACTGTACTGTATGTGTAGTGTTTGCCACTCTGGATATAAAACGTAAGGGTTCAAGTCATATCCACGAGGACCCTCCGCCGTTTTCTGCTTTATTAATTCAGCTTATTGCGGTTTGTTTCGGTTGACGGATACGGAACGGATATGACGTCACGTTTCTCTGACTACAACAATAAAAGTGGTAACTTCCTTCGACCTCCGCATAGACTCAAATGAAGTAAATATTCTGAGAAAGATCTTTTCCACCCCTAATATTTTCATGGGATAGTAAAAGATGAGCCTGCATGAATTGATGACTTACAGAGGCATTCACGGTTCTCTCTTCCAGATTATGTACAATTTTATAACATTATTTATTAATTATTTTTTATTTTATTTTGCTCAAGTCCGTGTGTCAACTACAGCTCATAAAATCTGCAGATAGCTGTCAATTCAACCGGTGTAATCAGCAAAATTGAAAAGCTTGGATTGCTTTTGAAAACTATTACATTGAGTACAGTGCATAATCAATTGATAGAGGATTTGATATCAAGGGTCAGTTCCTAACCTTGAGTTTGTCGTGGGAGGTGTAGGGAGCCTCGGGAGCATAGATCCTGAAGATGTCAGCCAGGCAGCAGGCCACCAGTAGCCTTACGTCTTTATTGGGGTTCCTGAGGAAGAACTCTGAGGCGAGGTGGAGTGCCAGGCCGAGGTACTGCTGCTTCTCCTCTTCAGAGTCTTGGTCCATGTCCATGTAGGTTTTTACCACCATCTGTGAAACACAGCAACAAGGGCGGAGGTGAGAAGGGAAACATCCTGGGCAGGCCTCAATTAATATTAGTAAAGCAATGTGAATGTTTGACAGTTCTCCATTAAGAAAATATAGCCTGCATCACAGCTTTAGTTTGATGGATTCCTGTAGTGCTTTGTCAGGTGTAATCTAGACAATTTCATCCATTGGAATGAACTATCTAAGGAGTTGTTAAGGCAGAAGGTTTGGACAGCCTCTTTCCATCAACATACCGAAATTTTAACAGCAGGACTTTTAAGTGAGGTTTATGCACCAGCAAAACGGCACTGAGATAGGGGCGAATAATGCTGGCTGTCATTAATTGTAAGTAATGGTTGCAAATTGCAACCAACGGAGTGGCCCTCGCCCTCCCTTTCCAAGATAAAGGAAACAACGCGAGCCGCCAAGTGCAAAACCGTGGTGATTCGCCTCGCTCAGAGGCCATCCTTACCGTAATAACACTACTTTAGGAGCAAAGGAAGTCTGACGGCAGCTGGCGGTAACATGATTTTGATAATTCCTGAACTGAACTGCAGCTTGTGCTCGTTTATACAAGGCATGTACAACGGACTGACTGAAATACACACGTGAAGGCACATTGTAGCGTGGCTCAAGCACTTTGACCATATGCTTTAATTCTGTATTATCTACGATCAAGCGTGGTCACATACAGGTCTATGCAGCAATAAACACTCTTATATAATTCGTTACTTTGGCACGGTCTGAATGTTAAGACTCGCCGTTCCGCTAAATGACACATTCGGGTGATGCCTTTGTAAATTAAATGGTTAAAGTGTATCCACAAATATACCAGACTTCACTTTAACAATACCGTCATACAATTCGACACAAATCGTTGCCCATTCAGCTTGACTAACCGAGCTAAGCCGACTAGCATGCTACAGCTGACAACAACGTCAGTTTAGATTACAGAGTGTACTGAACAGAAGACGCATACCGAACCGAACGTCCTGTACCGACTGGTTCAGGATGAACACACGTACTGCTCCACCCCTAGGGCACACATGATCCTATATTATTACAGAATTCAATGACAACAAGTTTGAGATATTCTAAACACTTGTAAAGAATCTATAGGGACAATGCAAGATAACACATTCCCCTTGCTAGAGGTGGAACACTTGTGTCTTAAATCATCAAAATAAAACAGACTTCAACAGCATATCTCAGATCCTAAATGCATTTATTCTGGTTGAAAATTACACTTTCGCAGTGCTTATGGGGGTTTACTTTTCTAGGTTAAACATGACCACTATTGTCTCAAGAGGTTGCATGCACACCGATCTTATCAAACATCTCAGTACTTATGGAAAGGCACTAGGACGCCAAGCTTTAAACTATCACTTCCTCTACAAGAGTGATGAGTGAGTGTGTTATATGAGATAGAGGCGAAGCAGAGCAGAGCAGAGCGGTGGAGCTTACTATACAGCCAGGCAGTCAGCGTGAGTGGGGGATGGGCCAACAGCTCCAACAGACTGCAGAGCAACACAATCACTCCTACACACACACACACACACACACACACCAACCCTCCGCCGTTCTTAGCTGAAACAGTCACAACCCAGCCGGTGAAGGCTCTCTACACAGAGTTGAGTGTGTGGGCCGGTTGAGCTGTGGAGAATGTGTGCATCTCTATTTATTGTTGTTTATTTGGACAGAATTTGGTTCAGTGTGAAAATATATGTGATATGTTTTCAAATGGCTGCTGATGCAAAGTCTGAGACTCCACAACAGTTGTGCTGCTTAATGTTTAACTGAAGCCACAATTTAACCCTTTAAATCATGCAAGTAGGTGATAACATTTAATAAAAACTGTAAGCAGAAAACCATTTCCTTTCCCAGGGAGTCAGAAATGTCCCTTGTGATCCCTTCATGTCATTCAAACAGGTTAGTGGAGTATTTTGTTTAAATAGAAATTAGCACTGCATGAAAAAAAAACACCAATTCATTTCAACGTGACCAACACTGTGGAGTACTGGTGCAGCAGGCATCAGCAAAACGACACAGTGTAGTCCAGTCAACAAAGTAGAGCCTGGCTCAACTTTTGCCAAAATGCAGAGTGATCTCATCTTGTTAGCAAATCAAATACGTGCAAGCACACATTCCTGGTACATTAATTCAGGAAATAAATAGGGCAACTCTCCTGTTTACCTGTCAATCATACCACAGGCGATAATATTGCTGCTGTGATAACTTTTCAGAATTGTTCAATTCTTCCTCACAATATATATACTGCTGTGCAAAGTTTTGGTGCCTGATAAAACCTTCAAACTCACTGATCCGTTATTCAAACGGGCTTGTATTGCATTTCATTTTACCGTTACTCAAAGCAGCAAACCCCACCAAAGGAGACCGTTGCATTTTTGGTTGAAACAGCTGGTTTGGTTACAGGGTCTGAAAGTTTTTTTTTTACACTGCCTGCCACTGTGGCAGAGTATTTTTTTTTTTGTCTGCCACTCAGAAATTTGATCTGCCACTTTTGAAATCTTTGCGCTAAATGAAGGAATAACATTTTAGATCTGATGTCATTCAATGTTCGATATATTTTACATAAAACATTATATACATGGCGTATGTACATGTGTTTTGTATTTGCATAAAAACACAATTCAAATGATTATGATTATTTAAATTAAGATTACATTTGAACACATCATGATAACGTTATAATTTACCTTCACCCAATGGTCATTTTACTGAGCAGAGTTTGAACGCCTCATAATTGTAACTCAATGGCACCTCCATTATTGTAAGTAGCTCCGTTATTTGACCAAGCAAGACTATACTGCCCACCAGTTTCTAACAGGTAACGTTACTGAGTCTCCTCCTGCCGATTTCAACACGGATTTGTTGTTCACAGTGTAGCATTATCAGGGAAAAAATAGGGGGAAAAAATAATGACACTTAAAGCCTTTGCACACCAAGTCCGTATTTTTTGTCCAAAAGTGTCGAACATTTAAAAATAAATACAACCTCATGTTGTGTCAATCAAGTTTACACATCGACTCCGAAACTTTCGCCCGTCATTTAAGTTTTTCGGAACTGGTTCAATTCTGTGCGTTTCGTCACATCCATCAAAAAGCAAAAGAGGGTTATTTGACCACTCAGAGCCACTGTCTGTGCAAACTTACAATAAAAGTATAGTATAAAAAGTATACAGAGATGCATAATTTAAAGAACAGCTTGGAATCAGGATTGTTTGCAAAACAAAGGATGTATGAAAGATTAGACAGCAGTGATTGTATTCTAGGCAGCTAAACGATAGCTGGTCATTCCTTCATTAGCCCAGTTTAGGAGTAGTCCCATCCATTGCACCCACATAATTAATTCAGTTTTGTGTTGTACTGCGAATTTTCACAACAAATAGAATAATAAAACGCATCGGACTCAGTGAACAAGGTTTCTGTGCGTAACGTTTTTTAACTGATGGCGGATTAAAAAAACAAAAAAAAACGCAAAAGAAAAATACAGACTCAGTGTGCAAAAGCCTTAACGGTTCAAAAGTTACAGGCCAATACGTATAGTTCTTTGTTATAGCCCCACCATCTGGCCAAATTGCGCCAATGATGTCCTTGGTTTCCCAGCAATACGGCTGCCTTGTGTGAAGTACATCAGATGAACGGTTCTTGAAGGACATACAGACCCACAGATAGACAGAGATTCATTGCTTTATAATTAGATAGTTTTGGGAAAAAGACTTATTCGCTTTCTCGAATTAGATGAGAAGATCGATACCACTCTCATGTCTGAGGGTGATATTGATCTATTTGAAGAGCAAGGGTATTTCTAAAATGTTAAACTAAAGTTGCTATTGATAACATTCAGCCACTAGATGTTGCAGTCTCCCTCCCCTGTTCCACTGCATTTACTTCACAACAAGTGGTTGCCAGTTTGTTGCACAACCTGCATATTTTATGGTAGAGTAGAGTGAGACTCAGACAGTCATGTCAAGTGATGAATCTTTTGTGGTAGAGTAGAGTAAGTCATTTTGCAATATATAGCTATACATTAGATATGGATTTAGGTTACTTTGTGGGGTGGGGTTTCAAGATTCATGTAACGTAATCTATGGTAATCTGAGGATATGACTATCTAGTTTTAGGTAACATTTAGCTTGTCATCTAAGCAGGGTATACGCAGGTATACGGCCTATACCTACTTCTTTTTCAGTCGGCCACCCACTTCTGAATCACCTCTGAAGCTCATCTTCGTTATAAATTGTTTAAGTAATTGGACGCAATCGTCACTAATGCTAATGTAACTCCTCAGGGAGTTATTTTTCTCATTCTGACAATCTAACCGGTGACAACACATTAGCATACAGCCTATTAAATAAACACTAGTATCGGATTGGTACTGTATGTCGGCTGATACCCAAAGCCCAGGTATTGCTATCTGTATCGGGACTAAAAAAATTGGATCGGTGCATCCCTGGTTAAGATAGTAAGGACTATGGCTGTTGGTAGTTGTTGTTGGTTTTGTTTAAATATGTCAAATGGTAATTTTATGGGTTATTGTTGCTCGAACGATTAAACTAAAACAGCTAATGTGCGCTAATGTCAGTTGTCACGGTAAATATTCACTTATCCTGCAGCCTGATGGAGACACCAATGTCAGGCCTGGCAGTGGCAGCCTCCTTTTTTTTTGCTGAGCGCTTGGGATTGTTACTGAGTGAAGCTGGGCGCTTACTGTTTTACTTTTGGCTCAGAAGCCTTGTTAGAAGTGGGAACCAAACGTCTAATATCTTCCACAGAGAAACAAAACATTCATTTTGGACCCCTCAATTTTTGAAATGATTAATTCTCAATCATACATTTTTTTAAGTAAAAGCAATTCTTTTATTCGGCACCTTTCTAAAAGCTCTATGGATGTTTTTTTATTATTATTATTATTATTATTCGTCTACATAAAAATGTCATCAATATGACCTTTAAGCAATTCTTTTACCCTCTGAGAAATAAATGTGGTTTGAAATATTCATCTCTACACAACATCCCTCCTTCTGTTTCTGTACACAGTGCTTTTCTTTGATAGATCAAAGAGTATGTGACCAGTCAGTGATGGCGAAAACTTACTTTGCCACTGGGTATGCTCAGTTACCGGTTACCCTTTCAAAACTATAAACAATTTTATTTGGCTTATTTCACCAGCAATGTGAGCTCTGATGACGATTATTGTTGTCTTAATTATTACATTATTTGCATTTGGGGAGGGAATGACAGAGTTACTCGCTATATACTACTATCATGACCCACAACAACTATTTCATTACAATACTAGAAGTGCACTCGGAGAGCGCAGACCTCCGCCAAGGCAGGTTTCATGTACGTCGCTGCCCTGTCCCCCCGTTATATCATTGTGCACGCAGCATCAGCATCAGCGTCACGTATCCATCCAGAAAGCCGACGGTTCGCGAGGCAAATTATCATGGAGTAAAGTAAAAAACAAAACAGAAATTCAACTAATATTAGTCTAACATAAATTTAAAATGTTTTTCTGTATGTTTTCATGTATGAAAAGACCCCAAATGAACATTGTAAGTGGACTATTTGATTACTATAAGCAAATTATTTAAACAGCGTTTGTATAGGAATGATTAGTGTCCCACGCTTTTTGATCACTGTATTATTGCTCTAATGTTTATATTGAAAATGAGGACAGAAGCAGCAGATTAAACCACTGTTCATTTGACCCAAAGAGAAGTTGGTTTATTTTATTTTTTGTTAAATATTATGCTCTACCTTTTGCTTTGAAAATGAGAACAGAAGGAGCCGGTTAAACCACTGTTCATTTAACTTGAATAGAAGTTGGTTTATTATGTTTTTGTTAAATATTGTACTGCCTTGTATCTTGAAAACTGAATCAGCGGGTCCTGGAGTTGCACTTTTTAATTATTTTCAAATAAAAGGTGTATTTATTTGCCATTAATCGTTGTTTACTTGTTTATATCCATAATTAATTTATCCCTGATTCCCTTACAAGAACAACTTTGAGGAATCCTGACCTGCACTGTCTACTATCAGCTATTTATTTCACAGTCACACAGATAGAATTTTTGGCAAAAAAAGTTACTGTATCGATTTCATATCATTGAACCGCATCGTATCGCTCTAGATGAGCCAAACATCGTCCTAGAATCAATCAAATCGGAATCAATCGGAACCACGGAAATCGTATCGTATAATTGTAAAAACATATCTTTACACCCCTAATGAGTCCCAGACAAACCTACAGGTCAATATGTCAACTCCTACTAAACTCATTACAGAATATCCCGACAAGGCCAACACAATTCAGGCCAGGGTGAGACGTTTAATATAAAAGGACAGACTCTATAAAGCAAACCTTAGCAACATATAGAACTAAACTTAAGCCTACAAATACACCGATAACTAATTTTTTTTTAGCTCAGACATGTATTCATTCTGGTAAATACTTGTGCAATATCCAGATGGAAGACTTATTTACTTCTTGCTTCTTAAATGAAAACTGTGACCTGGTGCTATATGGACTTCCGCCTATTTGACCTATCACAGACATTAGACCAAATTACAGAATGACTTATTATAGTAGCTGACTGAAGATGAAAGTGACTGAATAACCGGGCATCAACCCTATAAAATAAGCTGCCTGCTGGCTGATTGCTCTGCTGGCAGTACAACACAAATCATAAATCTCTTCCATCAATTGGCTAATTGCACATGCAATTAGTGTCAGCCTTTCCAACTCTCAGCAGTAAATAGCAGAGGTTAAATGGATCCGTAAACTTCTGTCTTGCACAGTCAACAACCTGCCATTCAGCACATTTGTCCAGCTTGCCCAGGCCAAGGGTTGTGTGCTTTATGGTCACAATGCTACTCTATAAACAGTTCTGGGATGTCAGGAAACCATTTCAGTATTACTGTAGTAAACAATCTAATGTGATTAAAAGGAGTCACAAGGTCCCTGTTAACACAAATGCCAACTTTAAAACTGCTGAACGTTTGAAGTGTGGGGGAAGGGGAGGGCTGGATATCAGGATGCAGTGTGAGATGGTGTAACTCCCATGTTTTAAGTGGCTGTAATACATATTTTCATGATTAATTTATCAAAAGACAACGTGAAAACAATATGAAAGTCGTTTTGGAAGTTTGCTGGCCTTAAAAAGGTCCAGACGATGGGGAGCACACAACTTTCAGCTCAAGAGAAAACAAGAGAAAATTCCTGTTAGAGAAACGAACTCTCAGTGCAGCCCGGTTTGTTCTCGGAGCTGAGGCGAGCGGCCGCTGCACCTCAAAAACGTCCCGAAACTGCATTTCAAACGGCGGACCTCAGCAACAAGTCTATCCGTCCTCTGGTGGTTCTGTGGCTGGCGTGCGGCTCCTCGGTGCAGCAGCCAGACGGCCGCCTCACCAAGAGGAGACAGTAAATAACAGAGCGAGTGAGAGAGCCGGTATGTTGCGCTAAGTCTTATCTCATTTGTGGTCTGATAAACAGTAAATTCATCTAGACTGGGTTGAAAAAGGATGCAATCTCGTTGCCATGGGAATGTTTTATGTCTGACTATTAACCACACCCCCATTCTCTGTTTGAGAAAGAATGTTAACCAAAAAACAGGAAGTAAAACTGGATGGCGGGGGGCTTTAAAGACAATCAGTGAGACCAGCTCTCAAAGATTCATGTAATTTTGTAACTGATTCCAAGAAAAGGGAGCAGCATACTTGAATGCCCTTTTCCCCAGTTCAGTACGGACTTTGGGGACAGTTAATAGGATTAAGTCCTGGGAGCGAAGACAGTAACTTCCCGTACTTTTTTGAAGGATGTAGATCTGTAGGTAAGATGGAAGCAGACCAAGAATAGCCTTATAAATAAGAACACGCCAGTGGTTCAGTCTACGGGTGGACAAAGCAGACCATCCTACCCGAGCATACAAAGAGTAATGGTGTGTAAGGGTTTTCAAATTTGTAATAAATCTCAGTGCTCCATGGTAGATAGTATCCAGCGTGCGTAGGCTTTGAGAAGATGCATGCATGTATATAACATTGGCATAATCCAGCACAGACATAAAGGTGGCAGGAACGAGTCTCTTTTTAGCCGGAAGGAAAAGCAAGACTTGTTTCTAAAAAACAATGATAAAATGTATACAAAACTATATGTTCAATAAATAAGTCCTTCTTTGAAAAATAAATGCAAACATGAGTCACTGTTTTGTTTCCTTGGAGTAAAAAGTAAAAATAGCTTCAGTGTGTTTTTTTTTATGGAGTGGTCTGCTGGGGCAGCAGCATCTCGGCTGCGGACAGGAAGAGACTCGACAGAGTGATCAGGAAGGCCAGCTCTGTCCTGGGATGCCCCCTCAACACAGTGGAGGTGGTGGGAGAGGGGAGGATGATGGCTAAGCTGTCATCCATGATGGAGAATGACTCCCAGCCCATGCAGGACACCATCTCAGCACTGAAGAGCTCCTTCAGCGACAGGCTGATCCACACAAAGTGTGTGAAGGAGCGCTATCGCAGGTCCTTCCTTCCTGCAGCTGTCAGACTCCACAACCAGCACTGCTCCCAGTAAACCACATACACACCAAAAAACTGACAAGAACTGCACTTTACTGTACACCAACTGTCTATCAGTACTACTCAGGTGTAATTCATACTGTGCAATAAAATTTTCCACTTGTTAATAGTCTGTTTATTGTCAATATTGTATATACTGCTCCTTTTTTTATACTTCCTTCTATTTAAATGGTTCATATTGTGTTACACTTTGTTTTGCTCTTTTTTACTATGTTAGCTGATGCATCTTGTTTTTTCCATTATCCCCTTTGATGCTGTACACTGCAAATTTCCCCACTGCGGGACTAAAAAAGCAATATCTTATCTTATCTTAATATTCGCTATTCTCGTGTTGACATTTTGGGATCATCCCATTTTTTCCGGTCTTAAGGGGATAAAATTAACTGCTAAATTTGGTAACTTCTGAACACTCAAGTTCAACAACATCATAGCACTCTGGTTGTGATTACATGTGTATGAGTGTTGTCTGTTTCCAGTCTGAGAGTTCTCAACAAAATGACAAGAGGATTGGGAAAACTGCCAACCATAAGAGAATAGGGATGTCACGAGAACCGATACTTCGGTACCAAGTCAATGCCAAAATTTTAAAAAAGTGACGGTACTCTTTTTCTACAGTACTGAAGGTACCGTACGATGCCTGTAATGGTCGTTGGTAGTGATGTCACAGTGAGGAAAATTTTCCCACCGGTTAATAAACTTGTGACAACACCGGTGTTACCGATTACACCGGACATTTTACAAGAAAGATTACGATTAACATGTGCAGAGCGCTGACTCTGATCTTTACTGTCGGGTGGCGGTGTGTCTGGCCTCTCCGGTAGCGCTTTTGCTGCGGGGGTCTACCTGGCGCCGCTGCTCCGTGCACACCGGTTGTGACGGCTCCATCCGCCTCACGGCGATTACCTCATCAACGTTATGGTTCCCTTATAGCATTGGGATTAAACATGAAATATTGCCAAATAGGTGCGTTTGCTTTTCGCTTCAACAATAAATCCTCTGCCTCCTGCTCCTACTACTCTGAGCTGACGGACCAGATGCATTCACGGTCAGTATGTAGTGTCTGTCGTCTGACTATCAACTGATAACATGCAGCTGATACGCCAAAATAAACAAAATGGGTCAATTCTTTTGACTTATTACTTAAAGGCTACATGCCTCTTTTTTTGTAATGTTCAAATGTTTTTAATAAAAGAGTGTGTGTTGAATTACATGGATTTATTGTTGTTGTTATTTTTACCGTGGTATCAAATTTGGTATCGAGAATCGTTGAAATTCACTGGTATTGGTATCGACTACCAGATTTCTGGTACTGTGACATCCCTAATGCATGTATATAACATCGGCATAATCCAGCACAGACATAAAGGTGGCAGGGACAAGTCTCTTTTTAGCCTCGAAGGAAAAGCAAGACTTGTTTCTAAAATAAAAACGATAAAATGTATACAAAACTATACGTTCAATAAATTAGTCTTTCTTTGAAAAAGAAATGCAAACATGAGTCACTGTTTTGTTTCCCTTGGAGTAAAGAGTAAAAATAGCTTCAGTGTGTAATATTCGCTTTTCTTGTGTTGACATTTTGGGATCATCCCATTTTTTCAGTCTTAAGGGGATAAAATGAACTGCTAAACTTGGAAACTTCCAATACTTCTGAACACTCAACAACATCATAGTACTCTGGTAGTGATTACATGTGTATGAGTGTTGTTTGTTTCCAGTCAGAGATCTCAATAAAATGACGAGAGAATTGGGAAAACAGCCAACCATAAGAGAAAAAAAGGGTCTTCTTATGCGCTTCCTTTTCGCTTCAACAATAAATCCTCTGCCTTCTGCTCCTACTACTCTGAACTGACGGACCAGATGAGTTCACGGTCAGTACGTAGTGTCCCTCGTCTGACTATTGATTGATAGCATGCCGCTGATACGCCAAAATAAACAATAAATATTTATTACTTAAAGGCTACATGCCTCTGTTTTTTTTGTAATGTTTAAAAGTTTTCTGATAAAACAGTGTGTGTTGAATTACATGGGATTTATTGTTGTTGTTTTTTTTACCATGGTATCGAAAATCGTGGAAATTCACTGGTATTGGTATCGACTACTAGATTTCTGGTATCGTGACATCCCTAGTGTGCAATATTCGCTTTTCTTGTGTTGACATTTTGGGATCATCCTATTTTTTCCAGTCTTAAGGGGATAAAATGAACTGCTAAACTTGGAAACTTCTGAACACTCACGTTCATAGTACTCTGGTAGTGATTACATGTGTATGAGTGTTGTTGTTTTTTCCAATCTGAGAGATCTCAACAAAATGACAAGAGGATTGGGAAACCAGCCAACCATAAGAGAAAAAGGGGCCTCTTATGACTCAGGCTAATATACAGTAGTTGACAAAGTTAGTTTTTTTTTTGGCATTGTGCCATGATGGGCTGGACACTGATCAATGAGGTGATGGGATTGCAGATGTATCTGGACAGCATCAACATACCTTCAACCGTTTGACCACCTCATCGTTGCTGATTTTATCCGTGATCTCCTTCACTCCTGGAGGATATGTGATCTTTCCGTCCCCCGCCGGTTTCTGCTGTTGCGGGAACTCCATGCTTGTTGATGTCCTCTGGTCCACACGGTCTTCTACTGGCCTCTATGGGTCAGAAAACAAAAGTTCATCACAAACCATGCTACATGCACACTTTACCAAAAAAACTCAATTTTAACCACCATTCTCATTTACCAATCATCCATTTTTTGCCCTGTACAATTAACACACACCTTTACCTTGTATATTTAATAAAGATATTCCAATCCAGGAAACTTTAAAGCCAACATTTAAACCAGCATTGTGCACATTATTAGCTTGCATGCTAAAACACCCCACAGCTAAAACATCATCATCGCTATAGAAACCAGCTGCTATCCCGGTAACTTAGCAACTATCTGAGCAACTAAGTTGTTAGAAAACCACTTAAAAAACAACCGGTGTGTTTGTTTTTACTGTCACACAGGTGATCATATCATCTAGCTAGCTGCAGTGCAAACACATCATTGGCTAGGCGGCTAGCTAGCATTTTGCGGGAAGGAAGTAATGCTAGGCTAATACACGTTAGCATTGCGGGCTAACTGCGCTAGCTTAGCTTTAGCTTAGGCCTCAAACTAACTGAGGTCCTCCATCACATCACATCTCATCCAGCTTTACACACAATCACTGAGGAAGTGAAGTTATCCTAATCATCTCTGCATTAAATAGACACCCTCCTGCTCAGTTCCTGTGCTTTACAACAAGTACTACTACTTTGTGAAGTTTACAAATCAAGCTGATTTTACTTGTTACTGTGTTTTTCAACTTGCTAGCCCTCCTCTTCTCTTCTCTCTCTCAACACCACACAACTTGCACACAAGATGATTTTAACACCACTAACAAATGCATTAATTAATCTATTTTCACATATACAACTACGACTAAAACAGCAGGATTTCCTCGTTTGTATTTACCTCTGAAGTGGGCCGTTTTAATTCATTAGTCTGACACACAGGTTTGGTTTAGTTTTCGGCACAAAGCTCTCTCAGCTCTCCGTTCAGTCAGTGCTGTCTGTGTCTCTGTGTGTGTGTGTGTGAGAGAGAGAGGCTGGGTGCACAGCGCCCCCCTCGGTCTCTCTGCGGTACTGCAGCACCACATACATGGCGGGAGAGACAGAGACAAACAAATCACTTTCTGTCCTTTCACTGTGTGGGGTTATGTTTTAAAATATCTCCCTTGTCAACATTGCTTTTGTAAATATGAAAACCATTGAAAATATACTACTTCTACCAATATTATCATGATTGTAGTTGCTAGTGCAATATTTTTCTATTTCTTCTTATCATTGTTATCACTATTAATACTATTACTACTAGTAGTAGAAGTAGTAATACTAGTATAACGTCTTATGGCAGTAACAAATCCAATACAATAACTTTCTCTATAAAATAAAGAATTGTGAGAGTAGTGACACCTGGTGGTCAACTGGTAGTTAACAATTGTAAAAAAAAGTGGTTCAACTTGACCCAGTTCTGCTTTTGAAAATTATTTTATTATAAACATTAATTAATAATTATATGCTAAAATAGCATATAATCGTTAAAATAGGGCCCTTAGGCTTGAGAAGCGGCTGTGCGCTGCTCTTCATCGGAGGTGGAAAACCAGAACTAATAAAAGACACTTCTGATCAGGCACAAATCTCACCATTGTGTGACTTATTGTCTTCATAAATGTAACCTGGTAGCTAATGTAATGTATATATACTGTATACTGTATATAGTTCCTGCAACCAATGTCAAAGTAGTCAGAATTCCAGATTGAATTTCATAACAAAAACCTAACAGCAAGTTTCTTGCAGTATACAGTCCTACTAACCATTTACATTTACTCCAGTACTGTACTTGAGTTTAATGCTACTTTATACTTCTAATCCACTACATTTCAGGGGGAAGTATTTAGTAGGCAATTACTAGTTTCTTTAGATTCTTTTAGGATTTTACGATAACACTTCATTTTACAGGTTCATAAATTTCATGGTAATTAGGTGATAATTAGCAAGTAACCTACTGTATTTGAAAATTCTTTGGAATTAGTGACAAATTACCCCAATATTTACCTCAAAATTTATCGAAAATTACTTTATTATAAACATTATTTAATAATTATATGCTAAAATAGCATATCATCATTAAAATAAGTAATATATATATAAAAGAAACAGGGCTCATCTCAAATTAACTTGTACATAAAGAGAATAATTGAACAGCTTTTTGGTCAGTCATAATCGACAATGATTTACTTTTTTAGTTTTAGCTCATTCTTCATACTAGTCAGACAGGTTTTAGTTTTGAGGTATCTGCATTTATGTATACAAAAAAGAAACACAGAGAAAAAAAGAAAAAGAAATATACATATATATATATACGTATATTTCTTTTTCTTTTTTCATTAATTTATTATTTGTATTACTTGTTCCTTGACCAGTTTTACATTATTTTATTCACTTTGAATGTTATCTTTGATATATGTTGTTGCCCATGCTCAGCCTAAAGCTGTTTTTCTTACTGTTATGATAATTGACAGTGCCTTTTTGTGTGTATATTTTTGATAACGATACACATAAATAAATACATAAAAAAAAAAAAAAAAAGTCTCAGCATGGACCATGTGCCAGAGTAACCTTTTATTTTGAAGTCTTGATTTCCGGTGTTCAGGTCTCTGTGGGTCTTGTTGGCCTCTTTCTGATGTAACGTTATTTCCACCACTTGGAGTGCTGTTAGATATCATAATCTGGAGTTGCTGCACTTTGGTTACTCTAACAGAAGCATGTTTTCAGCTCCGGATCACCTTGTTTGTAGCTCCTCGGCTACTTAGTTAGCTCCGTTTAGTGTAGCCGCTGATGAGAGCAACCCGGCGACTGCAGCCCGACCACGGAGGAATGCCTAGGAAGAAGAAGAACGGCCAGAGCCCGGCCAGAGTGCCCGGCGGCCCGCCAGAGCAGGGGGGAAACCTCGGCCACGACGCGGCGTACCGACTACCTATGGCGAACAACTTTCAGTCCAACACCTCGCTGCCCAGCTCCATCAAGGAGAACATCATCAAAAGCATGCAGGAGATGTTCTCCCACCTGGACCCTGAAGTGATCTACATCGTCCTGTCCGAGGCGGACTTTAAAGGTGAGTTAGTTAGTAAACACGGAAGACAGTCGTCCAACCTGCTGTGTGACTTATGGGAATGCTATAAGGTGTCATTTGTCTTAACCACTTAGCTGTTGTAGCTTGTTAGCTGTGTATTTGTGACAGCATGTCACTACATGACATTACTGTACAGTGGAGGTTACATGTGTATTATTATATATAGTATTATCTAAAACTGCACCTTGCATGTCTTGGTTCACCAACATAACAACCCACCTGTTGCTCTTATTTTATTATTATTTTTGATGCACATTCTTTATTATTATTATTATTATTATTATTATTATTATTATTATTCTTTGTTTTTTTCCTATGTGATCTTATCAATGCAAATTCATAAATGAACCCCCTGAGACACACAATTGACCTGTTTTTGTGGGGGTTTTTTTAGGCAAGGCAGCTTGTGTGTTTCTGACAGCATTTTACTATATGACATTACTGTATAGTGGAGGTCCCATGTGTATTATTATATATAGTATCATCTAAAACTGCACCTTGCATGTCTTGGTTCACCAACATAACAACCCACCTGTTGCTCTTATTTTATTATTCTTTATGCACATTCTTTATTATTATTATTAATTTTTTTTACAACTTTAATGTTTTTACTTTTTTGTATGTGATCAATGCAAATTCCTAAATTAACCCTCTTCATAATACATGTATATCTTCACTCTGGCTCTAAAACGGAACCTGCTACAGCCTCTGAAAGACAGTAAAGCTGGTCGTGATCGCCCGTGGGTCTCAGGGGGTTAAAATGGAAGTATTAAAACAATGAATCATGACTTGAAAATTGACCCACTCTTTTCTTTTTCTTGTCGTCTTGTGGTTTCTCTGTTTTAGTTGAACATGCAATGGACTCTCTCTTGGAGCTGTCTGATGCTGCTGAAGATGCAGCCCCTACACCTTCTTATGTCTCTGGCTTTGAGCGGACTGCCGCAGCCCTGCTCAGCCCATGCCACTTCTCTGAACCTAGACCAGACCCAGACTCCTCCAAACCACCACAGCTGCCCTCCTCTCCTCCCTCCACCAACCTTCTGACAGAAGAGCTGGACCTGCTAGTTGACCAGGAGCTAGAGACACTGACTGCACAACAAGGCGTTAAGGAAGAGCAGCACAACAGCCAGTATTTATCTATTGGTACGTCCCTTTCCTCTTTCCCTCCACCACCATTCCCAAAACATGTCCTCCCTGAGCTGCTCCAGTCCAGCCTGAAGCCTGGATCTAGAGGGTCCTCTAGAGGTGGCCTGGTGGAGCACATGTCTGGAGCTTCCTCTCCACTTGACCATCTCAGCATTTGGGAAGACAAGATCGTCCAAGAGCAGCAGTCGGTGGTGGATTTCACACATCTGATGACAGAGACGCCTGCAGACAAGCCGACACCTCCTTTGGACCTGGCGACTTCAGGGCGTCCCTCCGCTTTCCAGGTGTATAAAAAGCAGGACCCATCCCACACTCTCTCAGA
Organism: Sebastes umbrosus; assembly: GCF_015220745.1. Taxonomy (NCBI): domain Eukaryota; kingdom Metazoa; phylum Chordata; class Actinopteri; order Perciformes; family Sebastidae; genus Sebastes; species Sebastes umbrosus. The sequence continues at coordinate 12,400,516 of NC_051271.1, forward strand.
CAAGGCTGGGGTCATGCCCTCTAAAGCGATAGTCGGAGGAGCAAGATCTAAGGTGAACATGTTGAATCAGGAGCCGCTTGGCTACATGTCACCCTGGAACCTGCAGGCACCAGTGTTTTCTCCCCGTCTCCCTGGAAACCAGGGGCCATCCTTCATCGTCCCTGTGGCTCAAGCGCCTCCCAGCTGGCCCGGCCATCCCAGGCACGCCTCTCCCTGGCTGAGTCCGGGCCCTGTCTGTTCTGCTACTGTTCCAAAGTCCTGGTCCCATCCTGCTGCTCCTCATCCTCCTGCCAGGTACAACAGGCTTCGTTTGGAAGGGAAGGTCCTTGTGCTGCTACGTGGTGCTCCAGGATCTGGCAAGTCAACTTTGGCAAGGTAAGACTGTTGGGATACTCTAAGTAGTACTACGCTATGCTCTTTAGCAGTGTATGCAGTTCAGGAGTGCAGTTTAGCAGTTGCATCACAGCTACAGCCAGCAGAGTGGAGACTTTGTTGCAAGCCATTAATAATAATAAACAACCATTTATTGGAAAGTATTCATTTGGCTTGCAAACATACTGATGCTAAAGTTTTGTTTTTAACAAGCAAAGAAATCAGACACACCTTTTCATTAAAAAAACATTTTTTATAGGGCTGCTAGTTGAGTAAAATATTTAATCGTGATTAATCGCAACCTCTTTTATCTGTTCAAAATGTATCTTAAAGGGAGATTCGTTAGGTATTTAATACCCTTATCAACATGGGAGTGGGCAAATATGCTTGCTTTATGCAAATGTATCTATTGATTATTATTGGAAATCAATTAACAACACAAAACAATGACAAATATTGTCCAGAAACCCTCACAGGTACTGCATTTAGCATAAAAAATATGCTCAAATCATAACACGGTAAACTGCAGCCCAACAACAGTGTGTCAGTGTGCTGACTTGACTATGACTTGCCCCAAACTGCATGTGATTATCATAAAGTGGGCATGTCTGTAAAGGGGGGACTCGTGGATACCCATAGAACCCATTTTCAGGTCAAGGGACCCCTTTGAAAATTCTCGCCAAAATTTAGCGTGAGTTTGAAGCGCTGATTTTAAGATTTTACTTTTGCCCTACAAGGCATTAGATGGTCAGGCACATCTTACCACTGAGAGGGGCCTCGGGTCTTTAGAGCAGGGACTCCTGGCTGTGCCAAGGTCAAAGTTGAAAACTAAAGGTGAGAATGGTTCAGCTGGTCGTGACTTGACTGCTGGAAAGTTGTCTTTTTGTTGATTCTATAACATTTACTTCTTCCTATAAAATCCGTTTGTAACTTGTTTTAAAAGGTGCCATTTAAACTAAAGTTTCCTTGCTTGTGTAAAAAAGCATCCAGATAATAAAAAAGACGTGAGGAAAATCATTGCTAACATTAAGTGATTAAGTAATGTTATAAATACTGGCAAAAAGTCAGGTAAAGTACACGTTTGCAATTTGAGATCCTTTGGTTCTTATAGCACGGAAAGAGTCAGTAGTTAATCAGGTTCATTTAGTGATTAATTTAATATTGAAATGAATAATCTGTGTGTAGTGCTGTAGCCCCTCTTCGAATCAGATATGTTTGAATCAGGGTAGTGATGATTAATGAGATCACGTGATCTAAATATAAAACAGATCAGATGTGTCAGTGGTAAGATGATTAACTTTATAATAGATGTAGTATTCCATCAAGATAGCAGTGATACATTAAGGAACACTAGTAACACCCACTGTTGCTCAAGAGTCATGGACTTTTACACCAGCAATCACAACCTGTGTCACATGACTTGAAATCTGTGTGTGTGTCTGCAGAGCCTTGTTGGAGTATAACCCAGGTGGAGTCATACTGAGCACTGATGATTATTTCACTCGCAATGGAGTCTATCGGTTTGACCCCAATGCTCTGGGGGAGGCCCACGAGTGGAACCATAAACAAGGTAAACGACACAGTTCTGATAAGAAGTGACGCAGAAAGTTAAAAGTCCTTTACAATCTTTTTTAAAGATTTTCTTTATCTATGTAATTGATTTCCATTGTTCCCCTTTGAGTGCTGTGTGTTCAGTGACAGATGGTTTGTTTCTCTTGTGCTAACTTTATTCCATAGCCAAGGAGGCTTTTGAAAGGGGTGCTAACCCCATCATCATTGACAATACCAACATGCATGGCTGGGAGATGAAACCCTACGTGGCTCAGGTCAGTCAGTTTGCCTGATGTACATAAAGCACAGAAACTCACATGACTAACTGATTCTGCTGTAGCACTAATTGCTCTGAGAAGAGGGTCATAAAACCCTTCTTAAAAAACATTTAATACATGACACTGTAAATGGGTTACGAGGCCGCGTCTCGACCGATTTCAGAAAAAAAGCAGCCTGTTGGAAGATTTAGTAATTGCTGCAGTGATAACTGTGGAGTTTTGTAGAATCCTGTCTTTGAGGATCATAAATAGTTATGCAGTGTTTTGTTATCTGATTAGCCATTAAAGGCATTATCTATTACTCCAACTGTACTTAACAACACGCTCCCACCAGTGCAGCCCCTTGCATGTAAGGATGCACCGATCTGACTATTTCAGTCCCGTTACCGACAGCGATACCTGGGCATCGGTTGATACCAAGTACCGATCCGATACCAGTGATTAATTAATAAGCTGTATGCCTCACTGTGTGGAAGTGACTGGGATCATTCTTTTATGTGTCAGGCAACAACAGGCTTGACTTAAACACTGCTTTCTTAACTAATAAATATATAAATATAAATGTATTGAATTGTTATTTATCATTAAAATAATAAATTGTACACCAGCAACTTGGTAAAAAATCTTAACAGGCATTACAATTCAAGTGTAAACCTTTTTAATGCAGCAACAAATTGGTCAAAACTTAAACAGGAATTAAAATTCCAGTATATGATGTATAAAGTTTATCAATTTTGAATTTAATTGAATAGATCGGCCCCATTGTCATAAATACCCGATCCAGCCATTTGAGTCAGTATTGGCCCGATATCCAATCCGGTATCGGTAATGGTGCGTCCCTACTTGCTTTGTTTAAGGCAGGACTGTTTTCTGTCTGCCTGTTAGATTACACTTTTGCCCTTTACCTCTTTATGTATAAACAGTGGCAGAAGCATTTTATTTCTAAAGAAATATATTGTGGGATTACATTTGGGATGCACCAATACTGATATCGGGCTGATACTGACTCAAATAGCTGGATCGGGTATCGGTGGCAATGGGGCAGATCTATTAAATTAAATTCTATATGTATATACTATATATATTTTATCCTGGAATTTGAATTACTGTTTAAGTTTTGACCAATTTGTTGCTGCATTAAAAAGGTTTACACTTGAACTGTAACTCCTGTTAATTTTGAATTTTTTTTACCAAGTTGCTGGTGTACGATTTATTATTTTAACAATAGATAATAGATAGATAATTCAGTAAATTTATGTCTACGTATTTATTTGTTACGTTTTGTTGTCTGACACATAATAGAATGATCCCAGTCACTTCCAAACAGCGAGGCATACAGCTTATCAATTAAACACTGGTATCGGATCGGTACTCGGTATCAACCGATACCCAAAGCCCAGGTATCTCTATCGGGACTGGAAAAGTTGGGTCGGTGCATCTCTAGATAACATAACATTTGTGGAATATCTGTTAAGGCAAGTGGCTGGACATAGTACACATACCTTTGTTATGAATTGTAAAAGATGGTTGGTCCCCGGTCTGTTCTAGGCACAGAAACGTGGATATAAGGTGCTGTTCAGAGAGCCGGACACTTGGTGGAAGAACAAGCCCAGAGAGCTGCAGAGGTGAGAGAGAGGAATTATTGTAGCATCTGTTTTTTAAAGTAGAATGTCAACTAAATATTTTTTTTTGCACACAAAAAGCAAAATGCTGTTGGAGACTATTTAATGTATTTCAGTTTTGTGTCTTGTATCTGTTTGTGTGTGTGTCCCTATATGCATGTGCAGTCGTACCACACACAATGTGCCGGTGGAAAAAATCCGACGCATGCTTGATAATTATGAGCGCTACGTGACACTCCAGTCCATCATGGGTTCACAGATGCCGGAGATGCAACCGCGCCTCCCTCCGGAGAACAGAAGCCTTCGGTGAGTTTCCCCTTCAAACGTTTGTCAGGACATCTGCTTTGTACTCGGGGCGGGAATCACAATACATTACTATCGCGATACTTGCGTCACGATACGATCTTATTGCAGTTTTAAACATTTTGCAATATGCTGAGTATTGCGGTTCATAATCATGAGATTTATGCTCATCTAATAAACATGAATCATCAAACATCATTGGGCTAACATCAGACATGATGTTGATATTGTGCTGCTGTCATTAGTTGTGTTAATTGTACCGTTCATATCTCTCTTGTTTTCTCTAGGCCGGTGTCTTCTGAAACACCTTGTCCTGACCTTGTAGGGCAGCCTGGGTCGACTGAGGGATGTGAGAGATCCCGTCCTCAGCTGTATTCCTCCCTCCCTGACGTGTCATCTATGGGCCGTTCTAGTGAGGCGGGAATGCTTGAAGACGGCACCCACAAATCTACGGAGTCCCTCAATTTCCAACCTGCTGGAACACTACCGGAAAATCCTGAAATGTCCGATGGGGACAATGACATGGATTTGGGGGAATTAGATTCTGAGTTGGACGCCCAGTTGGAGCTGAGTCGTCCAATAGGAGATCAGAGAATCCCCGACTGTATTGTGGAGTCAGTGATGAGCGAAGATCATCGTGGGGATGAAATGCCTGTGGCTTTCTCTGAGTCTATTGCACAGAGAGTGAGGGGGGAGAGGCCAAGCAGGAGGTCTGTTTTTGACAGGTTGAAGCCTGCAGATCTGGTGAAAGATACTAACCAATCAGACAGCAAGGCAAAGGAAGCAGAAGGGGTTGATGGGGGAGAGAAAGGAAAGATGTTGGATTTTGTAGGAGATTGGCCTTGTGATGAAGGGTCCCTCGAGCAGCGACAGGTGAGGAGACGAGAAAGGCAAGAAGATGAAGTTGTGTCTCAAGAAGCAAACCAAAATAAAGGGCAGCTGGGAGCCAACGTGACAGAGTTACAGAAACTTCTTGATCTCATTCAGACGGGAGTAGGCGACATTCAGACCGGCTGTTCCCGTTCGTCCTCCCTTACTCCGAGCTCTGGAGAGGAACTGGAGAAACAAGAGGAGGCAGGTGGCAGGTTTGAGGTATCCCATGGCAGTCGATCTAACAGTGAGGAGAGGGAACAAAACGTGAACCGAGTTAACAGCAGAGGTGAATTACCTGACTGTGTGTTAGACTGGAAGGCAGCTGACTCTTGTAAGGTCAGGGAATTGAGAACCGATAATTGGGAGGGACCTAAAACGGACTTAAAAGGGAACTGTAATGTGTTAGGGATCGGCAGAGAAACGGGGTCTGTGGATTTGAAATCAACCAACCTAACAAATCCCTTCTCAGCTCTTACTGCTGATTCACTTGTTATCTCCAAAATTATGGCAGCAAATGTATGCCATGATGGAGTGGGAAGCCACAATATTGAAGGAGAGGTCGGTACGGAGCCTGCTGCTGGCAGAGAGGCTAGAGTTGAGGCAGATGGGAGTCATATTGGTGAGGTGTGTCAGAGTCCTGTGTGTGAGGGCTCTGTGGAAGCAGAAAGCGGTGCTCTCAGTGGAGGCAGTCAGGAGAGAAAGCAGCAGCGTCGTAGATCGGGGAAACAGTGCAAACTAGCCCTCACATTTACTCAAAACTGCCCTGCTGCTTCTCCAGTGAATACTCTTGAATGTCCCAATAGCACAGCCCAAAGCATAAACAGCATCCAGAATAGCATTAACACAGATGTTGAACCTGACTTTGATCCAAACTGTAACACCAGCCTTAAATCAAACCTGTTCACCGAGTCCAAATCTGAGGCACACCTGCAGCCTCCCTCCCCACTTCCTCTGGTAGTCACAGGCAGCCCCACCCAGACAGATCCTCAACACTTTGCCCTTCTTTGGCGTCTCAATCGGCAAGTCCGCCCCGGTGACGCAGTCGCCACTGCGTTCAGCCACCCTAGTGACATCACGGTCCTGTCTGGAGACTCTTCCCACTTTGTGCCGGAGCTGTCCTCTGCCATGTCTGCAGCGGTTGCGGTTCACCCGTCCGGCCACAGAGAGGTGCCCTACCACGTGGCGCACGAGAAAGGCACGCAGGTGGAGGAGAAAGAGCTCGGGGCGGCTCAAGGCCGGCTTGAGAGCCTGCGCATCCTCAGCCGCCATTTTAAACTGGTTAGTTTTGATACATTAGAGGATCTGTACGACAAATGCCATCAGGACCTAGAATGGACCACCAACCTGCTGCTGGACTCTGAGGAGAGGTTCTTCAGAGATGACGATGAGGGTGAGAAAGAGGAGCAGGAAGAGGATGGTGCTGGGGGTGAAGATGAGCAGAACACATCCAGTCCGTGTGGAGCTTTAGGCAACCCTGTAGGAACCAGGTTATGTCCTGATGTGTTAGATGAGCATCACCCTGAAGGTTGGCCAGACGGAGAGCCAACTGTGACTCAGCAGTCAACCTTTGTGACAGTTAGTGAATCAGATGGAGGTGCAGCTGCTCCTGTTAGAAACAAAGATACAACTTCACATTTAAAAACACCTCCTCAAGCAGAATCTCCTCACGCATTAAACGAAGGAGAGAGATGTGGCGACGTTGAGCACAAAGTGACATCCGAAGCTGACCTAGAAAGTGCCGCTTGGGGTGGAAGCTTAGACGACGGAGTCATAATAGAAGAGTCAAGAGTTATGATGGAGGAGGAGATGGCTAGCATGGACGAGGTCCACCGGCTGCTGCAGGCTGAGCTGGAGGACATGGAGAGAGAGCAAAAACAGAAGAAGGAGGAGGAGAAGAGGACTGAAAGGAGGCACATGGAGGAGAGAAGGAGCAGTCACCTGGACATTCAGAGTGTGGAGCTGAAGCTACCCACCGAACTGGCACTGCAGCTAACTGAACTGTTTGGTCCTGTCGGAGTAGACCCAGGTAACTAAACTAACACACAGGTGTCACACTGAAGAAAACACTTTTCTACCACTGACTTTAACACTCAGATGACAGTGTAGCTCTAAAAATAATGGAAGAAGTTTTGTGAAGAAAGGAAGTAACTTTAACAGAAGTTTAAACTCTTTCACATCTCCACACTTGGTCAGTTGTTGCACAATTTGACTGTGATTGTCTGTTTCGTAAAATTACAAAACATGTCACATGCATCTGACGATCTGACAAGCATCTTTGTTCGAAACATGCAGATGCGTTTTGTTTTTCATTAATGAATTGCTGAACCAATAATTAAGTCTTTTTATACTTCCCTGGTACTCAGAAGTGACATAAGAGTATTTGTCCTCTGCTGTCCACAATATTCAGATACATGCTCCACTGATGAATTTGCAGTGCAGATGGACCTGAACCTGGCTAAACTGCTCTATCAGAAGTGGAAGGAAACCATTCAGGTGACTATAATCTTTATGTTTTTAACAACAGTTTATGAAATAACAATGTGAGAGGGTTTCGGGGTTATGTGTGTGATGAGTTATAGCCATTCAGCTCATTGTTTAATTGTCATATACTGTATGTCAATGTTGTGTTCACAACTTGTTTCTGCTGCCCCCAAGTGGCCCAAAGAAATCAGTTATTGCAGGTTTACTATTTAGCAGGGATACTTTTAGCAATTATAAATCTACCCTGATATTCAGATTTACTGTGAGTGGATCTCCCTTTTGTTAATTTCACTGTGAATGCTGTTTTACAGGAAAAGCAGAGACAAGCAGCTCTTTCCTTTCACTTGCTTCAGGAAAGTAAGTTCACACACGCGTATTACCCGTTTTACCCGTATTACCCGTATGGTCCCAGTCAAACACAGACTGTCTGGGAACAACATTTTTCAGACATGACATCATTTTGTTTCACAACTTTTTGAACGTGTAGGTTCAGTTCACTGGGGTGAGCGACAGGCGTCCAGATCTGGATCACGAGACCGGACACAACCACCACATTTCTTGATAAGTGCAGATGGATACGCGTCCCTGGACAGCCAACCAGAGGCCCGTGGTCAGATGCCAGTCATGGACCACTGGAATGTGTCCCGCCCACATGTGTCTCTTAGAGATATTATTAAAGAGGAGCAGGCTTTACAGGAGAACGTGGAAAAGGTAACAGATACAGTACACACACACATCCATACACATCCTGGTTTGTTCCCCACATCCTTACCTCTTTCCAACCCTCCTCCTCTCAGACCAGACAAAATCGTGCAGACCTCGACCGGCGTGACGGAGCCGCCCTGTTGAAAGAGAACCAACTGTACTCCCTCTTCCCCACCATCGACAGGCATTTCCTCCAGGACATCTTCAGAGACCACAAGTGAGAAAACAACATGACACTGTAGAGACGCTTCATCATCATCATATTTGATGAAGACAAACATGCTCTCTTTTATCTATAGCAAGCAAAAATGTGATGTGAATGTATCTGATGTATTGAAGCACTGCGCTATACTCCTGATTTGACTTTTACACGTGTTTATCTTTGCATAGTTATAGCCTGACAAAGACAGAGCTGTTTCTACGCTCTCTGCTGGAGGAGGAGCCCGTCAAGACGGTGGTTGCCCCAGAGGCTCCTCGGTCCGACCACCTCAGAGCGGCCAGCAAGGAGAGGGAGAAGGTATTCACAAACACTAGCAGAGAAAAAAACAAACAATTGTATATATCTATAAAACCTCCAAAAAGGGAGGCGTCCAGGAGGCATCCTGATCAGATGCCCGAACCACCTCAGCTGGCCCCTTTCGATGCAAAACAGCAGCGGCTCTACTCCAAGCTCCCTCTAGATGTCTGAGCTCCTCACCCTATTTCTAAGGCTGAGCCCAGCTACCCTACGAAGGAAGCTCATTTCGGCCGCTTGTATCTGCGATCTCATTCTTTCGGTCCCTACCCAAAGCTCATGACCATAGGTCAAGGTTGGAACGTAGATGGACTGGTAAATCGAGAGCTTTGCCTTCCGGCTCAGCTCCCTCTTCACCACAATGGTCTGGTGCAGCACCCGCATAACTGCTGACACCGTGAACGAGACTCCCAAGATACTTGAACTCCCTCGCTTGGGGCAAAGACTCACTCCCAACTCGGAGGGCGCAGTCCACCGTTTTCCGAACAAAGAATCATGGCCTCAGACTATTCCTTTTTTGCGCCAGGGAAACAAAGACATCTTCATTATAAAAGAAATAACTGAGTTGTTTTACAGTCATTCAGCATTTCATTACATTGTCTTTGAATGAGCACAAATCATACAAATTTATGAAACAACCTTTAATATAACCTTCTTTCACATGAATAATTTCATTTTTTAATTTTAATTACTAACACAATATTTAGCCAACGCAAAATAAATGCGACAACAAATCCCTTTCCCCCGCTATTGAAAAGTATCCCAGAAGAAACACTGCAGTCTCGCACAGTTTTAGGCAGCTTGGATGAAGCCGTGAACCACAGTGCATAAAGATTTTAGTATTTTTCTCATCATCATCATTCACATCTCAAACCGACTAAAGGCTGAACCTCCACAAAGCAGAACAGTTCAGAGTTTAAATATCTGCAATAAAAAAAGGAAACATCACTGCAAACTTAGCATCTACAGGAGACCGTATCACAGTATTTCAGTTACTGATTACTTTTCCCTTTATTAGCGGTCTGTTTCACTCTGTCCCTTTTTTGATTTGTCAGAGGCAGAAGCCCGTGGAGTCAATCATACCCAACTATCAGGATACGGAGGACCCGGAGTACGAGGACTTCAGGACCGAGGCCACACAACAGAGGAGCCTCCAGCTCGAGTGTTTCTCCAAGGCTGCTGAGGCCCACAAGCAAGGACGCAAAGAAGTGGCCTCATTTTACGCACAGCAGGTGAGGAGCTTAACGTTTTGAAGGCGCAGCTCTTATTTTTTCACTCCCCCAGTAAATTAATTTGCATCACCTCTTGTTGTAGGGACACCTGCATGGCCAGCGAATGCGTGAGGCCAATCACCGTGCAGCAGTTCAGATTTTTGAGAGGGTCAACGCATCACTTCTGCCGAACAACGTCCTGGACCTCCATGGGCTGCATGTAACAGAGGCCCTGGAGCATCTGGGCCAGGTTTTACAGGACAAAACCACAGGTAATGAACAATATACTGTACTGTACGTATACTCTCAGTAGAGTACACAGGGAGGATGAGAGGGAAAATGTTGGCATCTTAATGTTGAGGCCCAGACACACCAAACCAACATCAAAGAACTAGCGGCGACGAATGCCGACTGTTGCTCGACTTGCCTTACCCTTTACCCTTGCCTGTATATTGGCCAAAAAGTTGCACTCGAACACACCTAAAAGACAGGCTGTGACCGCTCCATCCTCCTCACGCCGATTACCTCATTAACGTTATGGTTCCCTTATAGCATTTGACTTAAATCTGAAATACTGTCAAATAGGCGCTTTTGCTTTTCGCTTCGCATCGTCTTGTCTGTCAAATCTCTCTCGTCCTGTGTGTGTGAAATCTGACTCCTGCTACTCTGAGCTGAGGCTGCGTATGGAGCAGATGCATTCACTGTCAGTTTGAAGTGTCCGTCGTCTGACTATCTATTCATAACACGGCGCTGATATGCCAAAAATAACTAAATGTTTTTTATTTCTGTAAAAAAAAAAGCAATACGACAGTGGGGGGCGCTGGGTACGTAATGTAATCGGTGTATTCCTGACCACCGCGTAACACCGTTAACACCGACTTCTGCGACAAGCGTACTTTGCTCATTTCTCTTCTCGTACACTGATTTGTTTAAGCTGAGCAGCCAATCAGAGTGATTTCTCTCGCTCCACCACCGATTCAACACGCTGAATCAGCCAAAAAGCCTCAGACACAGGCAGACTAGTGCCACCGGTGCGGGACACTCTGCTAAAACTAGGCCAATAGACGCTCACCGACGGCCCGAAATTGGCCGACGGTGGTGTGTTAGGGCCTTTAGACTACAAATCTACATTCTAGATCAGCATCTCACACTGTGTCAAGAACAGGTACCCTCAATATATTTATATTTCAATTTATAGGTATGGGTAAGAGTAAAATGAATTGGATGCAGGTGGGCTACAGGAGAAAGACATTTAAAAAAATAAATTAAATAATGTTCTGTGTAGATGGGGCTAGTGGGGCTGAGGGATGATTAGGACTTCATTGCGCGTTGTGCACTATACAAAGTTCTTGTGTATGCCTTGGTGACATGGTGACAAATATTCTTAAGGGGAAAAGTGTGTGCATGCTGCTTCTTTTAACTGTGTTTGTGTTTTTTTCATCTTTGGCCTCTTTCTGTATAGACTGTGAGCAGGGTCTCTGTCGACCTCAGCTCACTGTCATCACAGGAAGAGGGAACCACAGCCAGGGGGGCGTGGCCCGCATCCGCCCCGCCGTTATAGACTACCTCACCAACAAACACTACAGGTATGCACACACACACACACACACACACACACACACACACACACACACACAAAAGCAAGCAAGCACAGCATGTTCATTGTCACCCACCTTTTCTCCTATCTCTTTATCTCTCAGGTTCACTGAGCCACAGCCGGGTCTCGTGTATGTCTCTTTGAAGTGAGAAGAACCGGGTTTATTGGATTCAAGCTAAAGCTGCTATGGAGGACAACACACACACACACACTCTCTACTCTCTACTTCTACAACGCCACATACAGAGTTACTACAGTATATACAGGATGGTACATCCCCTCGTTTCCTACTTCTGTCAGTTAGTGTTGACTTTTTCCCCCAATCACCGTCTCTCTCCTTTTCTCCATCAGTTATATAGCTACCAGAAATTTAAATTAATCTTAATCTTGGTTAAACTGAGGTTAATTTAGTTAAAATCCTAATATTAATTTAGATCTTAATAAGAATATTTTTCTTTGTTTTTATGAAAGAAAACTGCAGAGGCGTGAAACACAAAAAAATTATTTTTATGCAGCTGTGAAGCTAGAATGTATGTACATTTTAAATGTAATAATGTTTTTTATAGTGTGGCGTATTTTGCTTTACATTTATCTTTATGCCTTTAAAAGAGTATGAAAAATCCCTGTGTTTTAAAGGCTTAATGTTGAAATAAGGTGTTATTTAATCTCTTACATTTACTAATCTGGAGTCAAGTTTGAGACACACTGAGGATTTAATGAAACTTTAATTGAATCATTGTTGCATGCTGACTGCTTCGAGGTTGCTCTCTAGGAATTTAAGTGATATGGCATCCTTTTTTGAGATGCTATTGAAGCATTTTATTTGATGCCAATTCTAGATTTAATGCATGCCAGAAGTTATCACAAAACCAAATGCTGAGTAGTAAGAGAGTTTTCTCTCTTGGTTGTAGTGTTGCAATGCGTTGTGCTCACCAGGAGGTGAAACTAAAAATGAATAGGTTGAACAACCTCATTAAATAGTTTGAACATCCTCCTCTGTGATCTGCAGCAATCGGTCTCCTTTGTCTTAGCAGCAACGTACTGCAACTGTTCATTTACTTAAGGCCAAGCTTAGCTGTTAATATATCGCTATTCAAACCCAGGTTAAGTTCCAGTCTTAGGTTTTCTCTTTCGAGGCCAGTCAGTTGTTTCCGGCCTGTTCCTGGTAGCCTTTTAAACCCATGATGCCAAATGTTGTAGCAGTTGTATTCCTCAGGTTGCTACACTATTTTTGTAGGTTCGAAATAGCTTCTGTTTTTCTATGTGTGATATTTTTCCTAAAGGTGCAACAACAGTGTTGACCAATTTTACGGATTGTACATAATGTTGTGAACACATGAATTATAAAGAGAAAATTGTATTTTTTTATTCATTTGTTCAATTGTTTTACAGAGAATATTGTATTGTGGAATAAACTCCTATTTGTTTACAGTTTAAGACTTGTGTATGTATGGGTTTACATCATAGACTGTATATAAGAAGTGGACGTAGTGGCTAAGGAAAACCGAACACTGAATAAGACATTTTTAGGCGACCAAAAAGGTTATGATTAACTTTCATGAACTGAGAACACACTGTGAAAGGGTTAAAGTTGTAAGACGAAAACACGGACAACTCCCAGACCGGACAACGCTGTAGTAGCGAACTGTCAATCACAAGGTAGCCACGCCCTAAAGCATACCCTGCTTTATTGTCTAATTGGCTTTAAATGGGACCGTAATTTACTAAATGAACATCATACTGTAGTGAAGAAGACTTGAAACTAGCGATTTAGACCAAAAACTCATGTTTACAATGTTTACTGAGGTACTAAATCAAATAAGAAGTAGGGTCATTTTCTCATAGACTTCTATATAATCAGACTCCTTTTTGCAACCAGAGGAGTCGCCCCCTGCTGGTTATTAGAAAGAATGCAAGTTTAAGGCACTTCAGCTTTGACTTCACTTCTCAGACCCGAAGGTTGTCCGCTGGTTTACATCAATGAATGTGCATCATAGTGGAAAACATAAGCCTATGTTACTGCTGTTTTAAAAAAAACAAACCATCATAAAACACGGATAATCCATTGTAGTCATTTTATATTAGTCTGTGTATCAAAAAACCTGATGGTTTGTGAGTGATATCACGTATATTGTGCCTTTTTAAAGTGGCAATGATGCTGATAAAGATTGACAGTATCATTTTTTGCCATTTACAATGATGCTTTCACCAAGTCAATACAAAGAGATCATGTACTGTAATACAAATGATAACTACTGTTTCATAGCTTCACCAACATGTACAGAATTGACAATTTCTGTATTAAGCCGGATTTAAAAACAATGATCTCTCACTGGGACAAAAATCTGACATCCCATTGGCAGATTTAAAAAAAAACAAAAAAACATTTTTTAGACGATAGAGGTTTGGGAACCCCTGGGAAAGACTTTAGATATAGAGATGATTAAATCCATGTACCAGGGAGGGTAAAAACATGAATTAATGCACATTTCAAAATCATGAAATCATGAGCTAAATTAAAATGCGAAGGGATTTATTGGCGTGACCATATCCACATTAACTCACAATATATTTGGAACATTGCTAATGGGGAAAAAGTAAGAGAGCGAGAGCAATACCCCACTGAAATGTAAAAGAGTACTCCACCGATTTAGCATTGCATTGTTATAACATTGTTGGACTCACGATGGAGAGTTTAAAGCTACAGAGTGTAACATTTGGCAGCATCCAGTGGTGTGGTTGCAGATTACAACCAACTGAGCCTCCATTTCCAAGGCTACAGTAACGTGAGCCGCTGAGTGCCAAACCGTGGTAACGCCTCCCTCAGAGGCCATCCATACCATAATATCACGACTTTAGGAGCAACAAAAGTCAGACGGCAGCTGGCAGTACCAGGATTTTGCACTCCGCAGCTCACGTTACTGAAGTTTCACAACCGTGTCAGAGAACTACGGTGGCCTTCAGGTAACGCAAAAACGTGAAAGGCTGTCGCTAGAACCAGTGTTTAGTTTGTCCATTCTGGGCTACTGTAGAAACATGGCGGACTCCGTGAAGAGGACCCGCTCCCTGTGTAGATATGAAGGACTCACTCTAACGAAAACACAACGATTCTTAGTTTTAGGTGATTATACACTACTGAAAACATAGTTATGAATATTATATTCCATTTCTGCAGATAGATCCTTCGAAATGTTACACACCGGTCCTTTAAAAACTATGATCTTTTTCACTGCAGCAGAACCAGAGATACCTTTTCTCATTCCACACATTCTTCTTCTTCCTTGTCAAAACCTGGGGCCTACATTAACCACAACGCGAGACACAGAGGTCTGGTGTGCTCACTTCTTTCTAACTACACCAACAGATTTTGTTTTATTTTCAAACTTGTAGTCTTCAGACACAACTGATGCTGACTCAAGTGACATCACTTGAGGCAGTTTATCAGATTTTAACACATACTATAGTGTTACTGCCCAACACCTGTAAACAGACAGAAGAGGTACAGAGCGTCTTATCTTGAGTTAGAGGGGGTTCTCTTTTGATTAAGTAGTCTACAAGTTCTTTATAAAATACCTTATTTTATTAGTGCCAGATGTGAGCTCTGCTGCTTTGTGAAATGCCAGAAAAAAAAAACATATCTTAACACAGCTGCTGTGGGGGAGGCGAGCAGGAGGTTGAGTCATACCACCACACTCTGACTAGCGGATGTGTTTTACTTTTCTTTTCTCTCCGACCGTCTCACTTCCCTCCTCTTCTTCACTACCAGCCTCAGCATTGTTAGGCAGGTGCCAAAATATTTCATCTATCTGTTTTGTTTGTAATTTATACAGACTTCAGCAATGGTGTTTTGTATCCCGATGTGCAGATTATAATTATATAAATATAACAAACTGTTTCTGGAGTTTAAATGCTTTTCATTTTTTGGTACGCGCCGTGAAGTCTTCAAAGGCGGCAGCCAGCATCCGCCCGTTAAAGATCGAGAAGACTGACAAGAAAGGTAATTATCTTTTTCTTTGTCTGAATACAACAATGTATTGCTGAGTTTACTATTCTCTATTATACCATTGTATTACTATTATATTCTATTTATTTTTGGAAATTCAATTAACGTTAAGACTCCATAGTGTGGGCAAAAACCTAAACTTGTTTCAACATTATAACACAAATGAGATCTTCAGGGTGTAATTTTATTCTCTCATTAAAACAAAAAGATAATTATGAATGTTGTTAAATAACATTTTATTATATGTAAATTAAAGGAAAAGCACTTTACATGAAATAAAAAGAGTTAAATGAGCTTAATCAGTTGCACTGAGGGTTTGAGCCTTGTATTATGACTTTATTTATTAATTTATTATTTATTGCTTAGTACAGTAGGACTGAGTGATTTCTTCTTGAGAGATGATTTAGATAGTTGAATTGTGGAAAAAACACCGCTTAAAGTGTCCCATGAACGTTATGGAGGTCTTTCCATCTGTGTGTATGTGTCATGGCAGGTGGTTTTGAGGTTATGACTTCTGCTACTTTAATACAATTGTCAAACTGTTAGTTTAAAAGTCATAAGATACAACCAGCAGACTTTGTTGATCACAATAAAAAGAAACACCAAAATGTAGATCTATCACTATATCACACAATAACACAGAGACATCCTCTTCCATTATTAGATTATTGCAAACAGCTGAATCAGGACTGGTTATTAGAAGATACATTACAGTAATTGGAGACAGACAGGTCATATGTAAGAGCTTCATAATACAAACATGGATATGTTGTTAATGAGCCTCAGTTAAAGTGTTCAGGATCAAGCTGTGAATTCTGGGTCACACCCAACCACACACGTCTTTACTTCCGTATTTAATCAGTACTTTGTTACACATGTAATGTTTTCCTTTCACAGTAAATATAAAATATGTCTGTTACAAAAACAAAAGTTGATGCCATCTGCCACATGCAGCACTCTAGCAGTTGACTATATTGTTTAACAGATATTTCTTATTCGTCATGCAAAACGTTTGTTGTATTAAGAGCCAACGTCGCTGCTGTCATTTTCTACAGTAGGCTGCGTGTCAACTGTCTGGAGAAACATGGTTTCAGTTAAATGAGCAATTTTCTTTCCAGTTTCTGTCTTTTTTAAAGTAAGACGACAAATTGCTTACATATACCTCATGTTTGTAACATATTATCTCTCTTCCTCAGTAGATTTCCCTCCTCAACTCTGAGAGGTTCGATCTGTTTGGACAGAATGACGTCCATCATTGGAGAGAAGGATCAACATCTTACCACGCTGCAGAGACCTGGCAGAAGTGAGGAGAGCCGAGGGGGCCTAAACAACTAAGACATTATGTGAAGCGTGTATAAATCTCCCTGTAAGAGAGGCGTGATAGGTCAGTTCAACAATCTGAATGACCGCTGAAATCTCCGGGACTGGAGGGCTACAAATCACCTGCTATGAAAACTACCACCTGAACACGGAAGTACAGCACACACAGATTAGCGATCGCTACCTTTGACTACCTCGTGAACCCTGTGCCTCTCCGGATCGACAAATTACCCCTGAGACTTTTTCCACAGAACCACAAACATCTAGAGGAGTGAGAATGTCAACCATGAACGGCGTTGAAGAGATGTCGTTGAAGTGTGTCCTGGTCGGGGACAGTGCCGTGGGCAAGACGGCGCTGCTGGTCCGCTTCACCTCAGAGACCTTCCCGGACAGCTACAAGCCCACGGTGTTTGAGAACACGGGGGTGGAGGTGTACATGGACGGGGTTCAGATCAGCCTGGGGCTGTGGGACACGGCGGGCAATGACAACTTTAAACAAATCCGACCGAGATCCTACCAGCAGGCCGACGTCGTTCTCATCTGCTACTCTGTGGCCAACCCTAACTCGCTGGCCAACGTCCAGCACAAGTGGATCGCTGAGGTTCGAGAGAACTTGCCCAAGGTGCCAGTGCTGGTTGTGGCCACCCAGACAGATCTGCGGGAGGTGGGGGCGCATCGGGGCAGCTGCATCTCAGCAGCGGACGGGAGAAGCGTGGCTCATGACATCCATGCTAAAGGCTACCTGGAGTGCTCCTCCTTAAGCAACCGTGGCGTGCAACAGGTGTTTGAGCATGCAGTGCGGGCGGCCGTAAACCAGACCAGGAAACAGAACAGGCGACGGATGTTCAGCTTAAATCAGTGCAAGGTCTTTTGACCTTTGACCTTGACTTGGTGGGCACCTGAACCTTCATGAGATGACTTTTTTAATAATGCGTCTTAGCATGCTGTTCAAATTCAGTGAGGGCCTGTAGAGGTACAAGAGCCCAGAGCTGTATTTCTCTTATAAAGCGGTACGTAGGGTTCTTCTTCACTAACGGGGTGTGCTGCCCCCCCCCTCCCTAAAAAAGACTCCCCTAAACTCAAACTATATTTAAAATGAGAATACTTTGATTTAGTCACGCAAATGTACACAGGTGGAACTTTTTCACTACTTTTGTGTGATCCAGGGAGAGACGTGAAGAAAAGACTCCTCTGATCTGTTTGTGAAGTGAACCACAGCACATCACATGGAGGTGTTTCAAACGGGGCATCAGAGAAGTTTTTGCGTTTCAGAAATACTCCATTTAGAACTTTTGCTGTGGAAGGCTTACTTCAATTAAAGCTTTAATATTGAAACAGCATGTCGTTTCCCAAAGAGGACAGCGTTTTAATATCCGAGTTTGTGGTTGAATCAGCAAATCAACTTTTGAATTGTAAAATAAATAGGTGCCTTTACTGCCACAAATAAAACGGAGCATTTACAAATTTGTCAAAATCAAACAAGGAAAAGTCTATTGTTATGCTCCTAAAATGTAATTAACATGAAATGAGTAAATAATAGTGAATGCATGTTGGCATCGATGACTTAAACTCTTCAGGATAAGATATGCGGGTGTCAGCTCAAATGGGTTAATGTTAACTAAATGAGGCTCTACATATAGCATATTCTCTATTATTTCTCCAGAGAGGATAATATTTCATTAGACGTGACCATGAAATAAATGTCAATAGGTCGAAGCAGGCTGTATGTTTCTCTACGTTATACGCGCATTGTATATCTGTCAAATCTATTTAAAAGATACCTGTGTTTGTATTGTTTGAAATGTTTACTCAGACATCAGTTGCATTGAAATGAAATTTGACTAATGCATGACAGTCAACACATATCATAATAAAAAAAAAATATCTTAAAACATTTATAAAACATTTGTATGATGTAATTGAGAAGTTTATTTTATATTAGTAGAGGTTCCAAATATGTAAAAAAAATTCAACAATATAGTAAAGGGACATTATTTGAAATTTTGTCATTTTATTGAAACCATTGTGGATTTTTTGTGAATTGTTTTTTTTATTTAACTGCATACCTCCTTTTAGAGAATATAAGAAAAATATTAAGACATGACCTGCTACCTATGTGTCTTGCAAACGGCCCCATTGTCCATAAATTAAAACTAAGGATACAACCCGTTGACACAGTATTGTTTTATTTATATCTGTACAGTTTTACCCATAGCGAATAAAAGAAAGAAAAAAATCCTGTCATTTTCCCCAGTAATGGCTGTGTTATTATCTTCCTATCTTTTTGAGGTAGTTTGCATTGGATTTGAATATAAGCGTGCATTCATTATGAAAGCAGCCTTTTCTGCCTTACTTGATTTACACTTTGTCTGAACCCAGATAAACTCTATAAGAATCATATAAGCGGTATAATTTATACACTTTGTATGTGAACATCCGGTATATTTTGTATGTGCTGGCTTATGGCAACTTTGAAGCAGATTTCATAGAGCATTGTTATACTGTGTCTGATTTACATACTTATCCCATGTTTTGTATATCACATATATCTAATATAGAAAATTATACAGTATGAAATATTAACCTTGCATTGGCTTGTATTAGAATACACATTATATTAATTGGCGGCTCGTGGGTTGAATCCGGCCCTTTAACAACCTCAAACCGGCCTTTTGATCATTTATAAATATGAAAAAAGTATTTAAAAAAAATATGATTAAGTTAAGAGTTAATTCCCGTTCATCTACATTACCACTCACTTGACGTTGTTACGGACTGTTAAAAAGCAACGTCATTGTGTTTTTATTTATATAACCTGTTAACATACTTGGTATATGGGTGTTTACATTGTTAGATTATCAGAAGATCATCATTGTATTAGTAGGCTAAGTAGCCTATTCCTTAGTTATGTCTTGTTAAGCACAGAAATACACATTTTGATAAAAGGTTTAACCCAGGCTGTTTAAGCAGAGGGAATTTAGGAGAGTCAAACTGCATTAAAAACATGTTAAATGCAACATTGTTTTTATTAAAACAATAATCTACTAAGAATAACAAGGTGTATTGTTTTCATATTTTAATTCTTAGCTTTGCAGTTCAGACAGGAAATGTAAATGTGAGGCCCCTTCACCTTTTTTTAAACCTGGAAAACTGAATATGCCTGTATTAGATGTTCATATACAAATAATTTAATTGTACATTTTTACAACACAGGATCCTTAATTGTGATTATTTTTTTGGGGGGGGAGGTGCCTTTGACTTTGACCAGATTATCAAAAGCTATTTCTTGAATGACGAGTAGGTCAAACTATTTTGTTTACAAAGCGCTCAAATGCTGTCAGACATACTGCATGTGCTGTGTGTCTGTAATACAGTATTCATAAATGCTTACATGAGTGGCAAAACATCAAAATAACGCAAGAGTAATTCATTAATAAATATAATTATCTCAGTGAAAAAGTGACAAAGATTGAGAGACACAGCAGCCTAGCCATTGAGAAAAACACGTAGCTAGTGTAACAGCTAACATACGTACACACACACACACACACACGCACACACACACACACACACAATATAAAAGAGATAGAGATGTAAGGTGATCACACATGTGACTTTAAATCTTTGTATCATCCTAGTTTAGTTTTATTTATGGTCCATCCTTAGAGCCTAATACACACCAGTAGAGTCTTATATATAACAGTAGGTACATACAGAATAGATTTTAAATGGGACACGTGAGTCTCGGTGGGGTTTGAATATGCACGTCAGAGGATGACATGAGGAAATGAAGGCCGTGTTAAAAGATGTATTGTAGCTGAATGATAATAGACGACCAGGAGCAGCAAACAACCAGCAAAAAGCCCAGAAAAGCTTTTCCTCCCACCCTCACGCTTTTTTCCCGCACATTTCTCTGTCTTATGTGGTGTTCATAGCTGCTGAGGATGAGAGATACAATACAGGCTTTTCAAGGATACGCTGAAAAACACTTAACCACATCCCAACGTACACACACACACACACACACATTACAAAGTCAAACACACACAGCGACTGTTACTTTGTTCTCACAAACGCTCACTCATTCAGTCTGTTATGCACAGACTTGCACGTGTGCTTAAACTTTACATTGACACTCATAATACAGTCATGTAGACAACATAATACGTACAGGACAGACCACATGAGCATGGTATGGACTTAAAAAGGTCTCTCTTGATAGACATATTAAAACTTGACAAAAATACCCAAATTTCTCAGAGCTTATTGATGAACTGAATTGTATATAGGGCTGTCAAAGTTAACGCGATAATAACTCGTAATTTGTTTTCACGGCACTAATTTCTTAAACGCAACTTGCGATTTTTAAAAACCGGCATGCCCATTTTCAAAGGGGTCCCTTGACCTTTGACTACCCACGAGACTCCCCTTTACAGACATGCCCACTTTATGATAATCTCATGCAGTTTGGGGCAAGTCATAGTCAAGTCAGCACACTGACACACTGACAGCGGTTGAGCTTGAGTTTGCCATGTTATGATTTTTTTTATGCTAAATGCAGTACCTGTGATGGTTTCTGGACAATATTTGTCATTGTTTTGTTTTGTTTATTGATTTCCAATAATAAATATATACAGACATTTGCATAAAGCAAGAATATTTGTCCACTCCCATGTTGATAAGAATATTAAATACTTGACAAATCTCCCTTTAAGGTACATTTTGAACAGATAAAAAATGTGCGATTAATTTGCGGTTGATCTCGATTAACTATGGACTATCATGCGATTAACCGCGATTAAATATTTTAATCGATTGGCAACCCTAATTGTAAATAATAATCTAAAATAGTACTTACTATTTTACTACGTAAACCTCACATTATTATTCTTTTACAAATTGTTTCGGAAGGACACTGACTAAAGACTATCAAAAACCTTTCCTGTTGGGTTTACTACATAGAATCTTATAATATAAATTAGTCATAATCAAATTTTAGTGTTCATTTAAATACTGTCTCCTTGTTGATAATTTTGGAGCTACAAGTGACAAAGAGAAACGCTCTGAGAGTTTAGCATGTTTGACAGCCTGCTGTGGCCAGATCTCTCATCTCTCATTGTGCTCTCTCTCCCACAACTACCACAATGATCCCTCTCTCGCTATCTCCCCCTTACACTCACACACGCACACACACACACGGACAGTGTACATGGTATACAGAACTGTACAGTGCAGTTTATTCTGACATACTATAGCAAGCTTATTCTTATCAGCTAATTCTCAGTTACAGTGGTGTGGTGGAAGGTAACATCTACTCAACTACTGTACTTGTACTTGAGTATTTCCATTTTATGACTACGTTCCAGAGGAAAATATTGTTTTATCCCATTACATGTATTAGCTAACTTTAGTCACTTTGCAGATTAAAATTAATAATACAAAATATAGGGGGGATTCACAAGCTACCCGGCTGTATATAAATAATTAAAAATAGCCCCACCTTTACCAGCTGCAATATTAAAATGATGTACATATGAATGCATTGATAATTATAATCCAATAGTGGTTCCCAAACTTTTCTCACGTCAAGGACCCCTAAAACTGACACAAGTTAGACCATTGACCCCCATTTGATAACAATTTGTCCCAGGGTTCACCATCTGATAGATTTAAGATGTTTTATTACAGAAAATGTATTAAACCCATGACAAAAATAGTCTGTCATTGTGTTACTAATAGATGAATTATAGTGAAAATACATGATACCCTTTTTTGCTGGGGACCCCCTGGAGCCCCCTCAAGGACCCCACTTTGAAATCCACTCATATACATTTATTTTCTGTAATAAGCCATTCTACATAATGATTTGACTTTTGGTACTTTACACGTATTTAGATTTTAAGTTTTTTTACTTTTGTACTTTTACTTAAGTAAAATTTTGAATGCAGGACTTTTACTTCGAGTAATAGAGTATTTCTACACTGTGGTATGTAAGGGATAATGTACAGTGAGCCGGTCATTGTTGTGATAGAAACCCCAACAGGGCGATGCCGCACTCTCACGTCCCTCATTGCCCTGAAGGGGATTCTTTCACAACAATGACCCGCTAGCTGGACATTATCCCGCTTATTACACGGCTACTTACTTAGATCTGAGTACTTCACCCACTACTCAGTTGTATGCAACCTGGTACTATGTGCCGTAAGGTAAAATACATTAGGCTTTAGCTATGCAGAGAATACTTGTTAGAATTAGTTCACAAGATTTGTTGACTATAAGAATATTTTATAATATCACCAGACTTAATAATGTCAACCACACCTGTGTTGCTCACCCTGCTTGAGATTATTAAAGGACTGTATACCTAAACTTACTTCTACTACTACTAGACATTGCTGATTATTGTATACACACACACCTCCCCCACTCTGTCCCACGTTTACTGCAAGGACGCCGACGCACACTCACCCCTGATATACGCCACCACTATCATTCACACAAGCTCACGGTGACGCTTCTTTTTGGACAGTGCATAAATATTGTTATACTTTTCAATGTTCAACACACAAACTGTCTCACACACACACCTACACACACACATGCACGCACACACACACACACATCAACGACACATATTTAACCCTACACAGACATGATGATTAAAAATGATTTACAAAAGCTCTTCTTTGACTCTTAGTCACAATTAGTTTCGTGACACAATGACACTATTTCACACTTTCCTCCATTCAGACACACACACACACACACACACACACACACACACACACACACACACACACACACACAGGAAACACCTGTCCTATGCGAGCTCAGTACCACAGAAACTAAGTGACACATTAACACATCACATGACGCTGCTTTGCAGAATAACAGAGTAGAACAATGTCAGTAACATTTCTTACTGACGTTGTTTGATTTACTGTCAGCTACAACGACCTTATCAGCTTCTGTTGAAATGGGTTTAATCCAAGCACTGATTCAAAATAAATTCTGAGTAAAAAACAAAGACAAGACTTTCGAAGAAGGGCATGATCTTTTGTCTTTCAGGTTTTTAGTAACAACTGCCTCGTAAGCAAAAATACAACATTTGTCCTTGGTGGTTCTCTTATTATAGATTCTTTAATATTGGAAATATAGTGATCGCACTAAAACAATTGAATGATATGTCCACAGGTACATATATTTCAATATATAAAATTAATATATCTATATTAAACACAGTATATTCCAAAACCTGAACTAATGCGCTGCATATTTGGACATCTTAGAAAATATAAGATATAATAACATTCACTTGCGCACATTTTGCACAAAGATGCAGATTCGATACATGTAAAGAGAGTTATAGGTTATGTCACACATGCATGTAAGAGTTACCGTCTCATTTTGATAGATAATTCATTTAAACATTTTTTACACCTCCGTGCCGGTGACAGCTGTGGCCAGAGGCATAATGTTTTCGGGTTGTCTGTACGTCTATTCACCTGAACGCGATATCTGAGTTTTGTTTTTTTACTTTACCAACATCTATCATTCTCCCTGCTAATCTTTTGTTCTCAGGAATGTTCTCTTTCCAGATGGAGAATTTGCAGAAGCACATTTCTACATTTTCCTTCAATAATAACACTGGTTTTATTATTAGTAGTATTTGTAGTAGTATAATTTAATTTAGTGTTGGTTAAGTTTTTTAATTCTTTCATAAAACAACATAGCACATTTTCCAAACACACACACACACACACACACACACACACACACACGCACGCACACACACACACACACACACTCACTCACACTCAGATGAAGCGAAGAAAAGCAATTAAAACACAGATTCAATCCAGCATGGGACGTGGACATGTGAAGACAAAACATGTTGAATAAAATAAAAAAAAAGTATAAATAGAATGAAACACAAACAAGGTTTTATGCATGAAATTGAAGGCATGATGCAGGATGAAAACATTCAAATTTCCATAGTGGTCTTTGTTGTCAACCCCCCTCAGCCCCGCAATAAATCAATATGTTAAGATACTCTAAACCTTAAAGATGTCCCGAGTGCTGGCCAATATTACAATCAATTAGTTGGCCCCCGTTTCTGGTCACTGATCTCTTCCCCAGCCTACAGACACAGAGAGGATTAAATCTACTCTTATCACTGATCTACAAACAGTGTACACCTTTACTGTTCTTATGTTAAAGATTCCTATTTACAGTGTGGAACCCGATCCTGAATCTGTGTGAAGTTCATTGCTCTGTGGCGTGTGTGACATGTGTCATGACATGTGTGTGTGTGTTCCTCTTGAATAACCTGAGCATAGGTAAGAACGTGTCACTGTATGTGTGTGACTGAAACATGTCATTAGCTGTGTAATGCAGTAAGGTTCAGTGTGTGTGTGTGTGCGTGTGTGTGTGTGTGTGTGTGTGTCTATGTGTGTAGTACAGCTGGTTGTGGTCATTACACAAGTGGATAGGGCTGCCGGCATCACATTTCACCCGGTTCCTGTGTGCTATGTGATACTGCGGTGTACCTGTGTGTGTGTGTGTGTGTGTGTGTGTGTGTGTGTGTGTGTGATAGCCCCAGGTCCTGTTCCAGGGCAGCGATCACAAACAGAAAGACAGCAACAGAGAGGCAAACTGCGACTAACAACTAGCGAAGCATTCAGAGTTTCTGACAGGATGTAAGATTTCGAGAGTCGTCTGTGGTCTTGCTCAGCGTCAGCAGGGGAGAATGGAGATCAGAATAGAGTGACGCTCTGGATTTGGACCCAGGCTGTCTCAACGACTGTTTTGCTGAATAATTGATCCCTCAGTTTGTGACTGGTTGAAAATGAGGAAGGCAGCGCTGATGGTTTGGATCAGCCTTTTGGTGCAAGGTCAGCTCTGCATGATGGATCAGTTTGATGTTTATATCTGACTGATATCGTAAACTCTGACTTGTTTTCTGCTCTTGTCTCTGCATATCCCCTGACATTTGTGTATTGTAACCTTTGCTGTTGTACCTACCTTCTGCTCTCCTCCTGCCCTCTCAGTGTCCCACGGTGCTCGGGGTCACTATGCCCGCAAACTTCTGGCTGACCTGATGGAGGACTACTC
Organism: Sebastes umbrosus; assembly: GCF_015220745.1. NCBI lineage: Eukaryota > Metazoa > Chordata > Actinopteri > Perciformes > Sebastidae > Sebastes > Sebastes umbrosus. The sequence goes on from NC_051271.1 coordinate 12,426,460, forward strand.
CAATGCTCTGAGGCCAGTGGACGACACAGACGCAGCCCTCAACGTCTCCCTGCAGATCACCCTGTCACAGATCAAAGATATGGTGAGTAGAGAGGACACTCTGATACGTATCATTATCCAGCAGAGATTTAGAGATATAACTTGTAATGCAAGAATAAAATACGACAAAGACTTTTAATCTGTTTGAGATCTTTATTTCAACGTTCATTAGGTCTCATCAAGGGAAATTGACTGGATTTCCATTACAATCTACACTAGGTCTGTCAATCGATTAAAATATTTAATTGCGATTAATCGCATGACTGTCCATAGTTAATCGCAATTAATCATACATTAATCACCTTTAAAATTGTCCTTAAATGGAGATTTGTCAAGTATTAAATACTCTTATCTACATGGAAGTGGACAAATATGCTGCTTTATGCAAATGTATGTATATATTTATTAATGGAAATCAATTAACAACACAAAACAATGACAAATATTGTCCAGAAACCCTCACAGGTACTGAATTTAGTATAAAAAATATGCTCAAATCATAACATGGCAAACTGCAGCCCACCAGGCAACAACAGCTGTCAGTGTGTCAGTGTGCTGACTTGACTATGACTTGCCCCCAAACTGCATGTGATTATCATAAAGTGGGCATATCTGTAAAGGGGAGACTCGTGGGTACCCATAGAACCCATTTTCATTCACATATCTTGAAAATGAGGAATCACTATTTGTAAGATATCATACGATGAGGATATGTTGCTAAATTTAATGCTACTGTGTTTCCAATGCAACCAAGTCTTAAAAAAGTGCTCTAGCGTTTAGTACTGCACTTTCATAACTTGCGAAAAAAAGATTTAAAAAAAAGGTAAAAATTGATGTAGCAGCGGCAGAGAATTTCAGTGCAGCTCCAAAAACATTGGATCCCACACTTGAGTCACTTTATGCTACTCAATAGCCTGTTTTCTTCGATCCTCCCTGACTGGTTAATTTTGCACACCCCTAGTTTGTAACTCAAGCTTTCAGTTACATATCTGCAGTCTCCATTCCCATGCTGAGATAACCAGGGGATGTCTCCTGAGTCGGACTTTGACAAAACTTCTCCAGACCAGAGCCACAGAAGATTACATTTTTCACTGGCTGTGTAGTCCTCCTACTGTACAGACAATACTACCTTTAGTCTTGTGACTTTTACAGGAACAACCTTTTTTTAATGTTACCTGTCTCTCTCTCTGGTGAAATGTTTTTGTATGTGTAGGATGAGAGGAACCAGGTGCTAACCACGTACCTGTGGATCAGGCTGGCCTGGCATGACGCCTACCTGAAGTGGGACAAGGAGGACTATGACGACCTTGAGATGATCAACATCCCCAGTGACCTGGTCTGGAAGCCTGACATCGTCCTCTACAACAAGTCAGTAACAAAGCACCGTTCGCAGTGCACCTATAATGCAGCAGTGTGTGTATCTGTCCGACTGATGTGCCCTTTCCTCTGTATGTCCGTGTAGAGCGGATGAGGAGCCTTCAGATGCATCCAGCACTAATGTGAAGCTGCGTTATAACGGAGAGATCACCTGGGACTCTCCAGCGATCACAAAGAGCTCATGTGTGGTGGACGTGTCCTACTTCCCCTTCGACTGGCAGCAGTGCAAACTCACCTTCGGCTCCTGGACCTATAATGGCAACCAGGTGTGTTTAAGCAGGGGGCTAACGGGGGTGAATGACACAGGGATCAAACCTTCTATGTTGTTTGAATCAGTTAATATTCTGGGTTAAAGACTATTTGGAAGGCTGTAAATGCTTAAGTCTAATGACTCGATCGTGACTGACCCTGAGAGGAACATGATATTCTGCCCACACTCATCCCCTTCAAATGTGGCTTATGAAACACTTGTATTTTTCATTTAATGGCAGGGTGATCTTGAGAAACTAGCAAGTGTACACTAGATTTTTAAAAATGTCCAACCAAAAAAAACAAGCTCAGTGTTGCCTTAGTGTTGCCAAGCTCAGTGTTTTCCAATGAAAGTAGCTAGCGTTACGAACATAAACATACCATAATGAACGTGAACGGCGAACATGGCTATTGTTAGTACTCACAGCTGTCAAGCTAGCAGCTTGTGGAAGACTCAGTTGACGCGCAATGAATGCAGTGGCAGGCAGGTAGCCCGTTCAGGCCGAATGAAATGATTGGACTTTGACAGCCACAGCAAATGTAATAAATGACATTGTGAAAGAGGTCGCTTGTAGAGATGAACCGACAAACAATTATCAGCTGAATCTGCAGTTCCCCTCAGCTTTACAGAGCAGACACAGTTGGCGACTATCCGGTGAGCATAGTGGGGCACTTAGCAGCTAAATTGGACAGCTATTGCCCTCAGGAGTCGGTAGAGACCAAAAACGGAGCTAAAAGCGGGTGAATATTGGACGTTGCATCGTGTAAGGTGATGCGTAAATAAGCAAATGTTTGCTAGTTCACCAAATCAACTTAAAAGGTGATGATATGTTAATGTTCACAACTTGCTTCTGCTGCCCCCAAGTGACCAAGAAATCAGTTACTGCCATTCTAAGTCACTTTCAACTTTGAGTTTCAAGGAGGAGAAAGCACGACATGGAAGCAGTAAAGAGTTTGTTCACCCAAATGACAAAACATTTTCTTATTTTTAATAATTTGGGTGAACTGACAATCAAAGGAGCAAAATAACAAATAGGATGACTGAGAAAGTTTTTTTTTTGTGTGATTTGCATTTTCTTCTGATGTATGTGTTGGTTTCCGTGTTGTTCCTTTGGTGGAGCTGAAACTCTTTTTTACTCTTTTAAAATATTCATACAGCAGGTATAGTGCGTATGTTAGCCCTGGTAATCAGTACAGGACGTATACCAGTCTCTTGACTACTATAGTCTGTTATGGGCTCCAATTCATCTGACCTTGACATGGTCAGATAAATAAAGATTGAATAACTTGTTTTTATATATAAGGGGAATTCTGGTTGTTGTGTTTTGATACACACAATGTGTGTCCTCTACACAGGTGGACGTCAGTTTGGGAATGGACAGCGGTGACCTGTCTGACTTTGTGGAGAACGTGGAGTGGGAGTGTCACGGCATGCCGGCAGTTAAAAACGTCATGATGTACGGCTGCTGCTCCGACCCTTACACCGAAATCACCTACACCCTGCTCCTGAAGCGTCGCTCCTCTTTCTACATCTTCAACCTGCTCCTGCCGTGCTTCCTCATCTCGTTCCTGGCCCCGCTGGGCTTCTACCTGCCGGCCGACTCGGGGGAGAAGGTTTCCCTCGGGGTCACGGTGCTGCTGGCGCTCACTGTGTTCCAGTTGTTGGTGGCTGAGAGCATGCCTCCTGCAGAGAGCATGCCCTACATAGGTTTGAATTATTCTCTCTGCCTCATTATTGAACTATTTCAACTATAGAAGACTAAAATTGATGAAAGGTTATGGATCATAAAGATAACAAATATTTATAGTAAGTCAATATTATCAGCTACTAAATCTAGATTTTGACTTGTGTCTCATATTTTTTGACTCATGGTAAGTCATAATGTTGACTTACCATGAGTATCTATGACTATTTATCATGAATAACTTTTCATCCATTTTCCTGGCAGAAATGGGCTTCCATATAAAACTTAAGCGTGGCACACACTACACGAGAATCAGGCCGATATTGGTCCCATTTCCCCCCTCCCGACAATCATCCGCAGAGCCCCGATTTTGTAATGGTTCTAAAGATTAACTTTCCGGATATTCCTGTGTTGTGATGTAAGTTAATATTTTTTTTTACATCCATACCCGATCGGTATGGAGGTCCATCCTGGCAGAACCGATTTCAAATCGTAAATATTAAACATGTTCAATATTTACGATCAGATATCCGGTTGTGTGTGGGGAACCCCGAGGACAGCCAATGATGCAGTCAAGTGGGAAAGAACGATAGCCAATTGGGTACCAAGCTGACTAAAGAAGAAACGAAAACCCCCACCGTCATTGCGGCCGTGGCTAATGCATGAGTTAATGCAAAACGCAAAGCATAAAGTAGCAGTAAGATGGTACTCAGAAATGGAGGACCAACTTGTTGATTCATGGCAACAACACAAGTGTTTATTTAACGTGTCTCAATGACTTCATCCATTATTTCTCTTTTTTCTTCATGAATTTTCAGTACAAAGAAGTGCAAAAACTAATATCGTTAATTCTTCCTGCCTGTCGTCCGCCATGTTTGTTCACGTTTGATTACGAGAGATTTTGCGAGATTTCCATTTTTTTTTAGTCGGTACTCTTGTTGTTTATGAATGGAAGATGTTAGTGTGTGGTGTGCTGTTTTAGCCAAATCATTGCTCACAACACACTTTAGGAACAAAACTGTTAAACTTAACATAACATGTCGTTATGTGTGGGGTCTCTCACATTTTCAACATCTTTTAAGATTTGAAAACTCTTTTAGTGACTGAGGGCCTTTAGCTATGCAACATGGAGACTAAATTGGCTGTTAAACTGATATGTCTATGTATGAAGATGTATATGGGACAACAGATTTCCATGGCATGTCTTTTCAGATCATTGCTGTTGTATTTAAATTTTCAACCTCGTAGTCTATAAATTAGGGCTGCTATGCATGTGCTGCCTTTCCCCTTCATAAATCTGTCCTTTTCTTTACCCTCTCCTCTAGGGAAGTACTACATAGCCACCATGACTATGATCACAGCCTCCACCTCTCTCACCATCTTTATCATGAATATTCATTTCTGTGGTGCTGAGGCCAAGCCGGTCCCTCACTGGGCCAAGGTGCTCATCATAGACTACATGTCCAAAATCTTCTTCGTCTACGAGGTGGGGGAGAACTGCACTACGCCGGAGAGTGAGAGGACCCCGCTGTACCCCGAGGAACCCATGAACGATAGTGGCGGCTACCACGATGACCATTTCCACGACTACCATCCTGACGGCGACCCGTACAAGTACGGCAATGGCGTGCATAATCACAACAAGCCTCACAAAAGCCACGCGAACGGCAACGCCAACAATAGCCGCCACAATTACAACCACAACAACCACGCGTCCAGACTTGAGAGGGGCGATGGGAAGCAAGAGCCCACACAGCGCTACCACCACATCAGGAGGGATGAACTGGACTACCAGGCCCCTAATCATCCACAAAACCTCCAGCACCTCAACGGAGGGCTGAAGGAGCAGCTCCTCTATCCCACGGAGAAATTTCAAGTCCCAGCCTGCCCCTGCTGCTGCCCCAGCCTCCAACATAAAGAGGTGAATCACCACAGAATCTCCGTTTACCCACTTATCTGATTACTCCTCTTCCTCTAAAGTTTCTTTAAGTGCTTGCTTTAGTTTGTCTATGTGTCTCTTCCTCAGGTGGTAAAGAACATCCAGTACATCGCCAACTGCTTCCGTGAGCAGAGAGCGACGTGTCTCAAGGCAGCAGAGTGGAAGAAGGTTGCCAAGGTGATGGATAGGTTTTTCATGTGGATCTTCTTCATCATGGTGTTCCTCATGAGCGTCCTCATCATCGCCAAGGCATCCTGACAGCAACATCATCTTTTTACCATCATGATAACATTAATCCTCCATCACTGCTGGACCTCAGCGTTACTCAGTCACCTCATTTTTACTTTAATGCAACACCAGATGAATCACAACTGTTTTATATGTGTATCAGTATTGTGTTGTGTGTGTTTGTGTGTGTGTGTGTGTGTGTATGTGTGTGTGCGGTTGTGGTTCATTGTTGTTGTTTACTTTGACATTCAGAGCAAAAGGTCGCTGCACACAAATCATTCGTTTAACCACACAAGCACGTATCTTCCATCAAAGCCTCTCGGTTAGTTAACGCCAGGTGTGCTTGCATGTGTGACGGAGCAGTGGAGCGGTAAGACAATCTAGGCCTCGCCTTGTACATGCATGGACTCTCCATTATGGATGAGCTAACAGCCAGACATCCAGCTATAGGCATTACATTACTTACATTACGTTTTAGGCGACCAGATGATGCTGTTTTCCAGAGTCAGTTACAATGAGAGCACCTTATGAAACAACCTTATATATGATCAAAAAGAGGGCGAATCCCATGTCCTTCCTTGTACTGATCATCACGGAAAAGCGTGCAAGTTAAAGAAAATAGTCTTTAGTGTTTTTCTAGTCTAGATGTTAAGAAAATGGTTTACAAAAGTTGTGAATACTTGAATGTGAGACTTGGAGAGAAAGAGTGAATGTTTACCTTTCTTACTCACTTTTGAATGTAATATTAAGACCTTAAAGCCTACCTCCAAAGAATGAACGGTGGATGTACTGTACTTTTTGACTAACTTACGCTTTGCTTATTAGTCAGGTAAAAAAATAAAAGTTTGATATTAAAGTTGCTAAATGTGAGATTGGGAGCATTTCTATTGCCTCCGCATGGCTCTCAACATGGTGACGGCTGAGCCGGCGGCTCGCAGCTAACGGTGCTAACAGTGCAAACGACGGCATTCAACAAAGCCGTGTAATAACATGCACTAAAAGGCAGGAGTGGCCGGCCCGGTGATGTCAACAAAGCGTGCAGAAGCTCTGATTACAACACACACAGAGGGAGAGAGACTTCATTCTCTGCTCAGGTAGACATTACTCCTCTATATCTTTACATAGCAGATAGTTGTTTACTATATTAACGCTCTGAATATCGTATAGAGAACCTTTAAATATGGTTTTACTCACTGTCCAAGCAGTTTGCTTTATGGTACAAATCAACATTTGTTATAAATGACGTATGTATACATTTTACAAAACTGTCCTTTTCTGTTGTTTTGCATGTACAATCTCTTGTGATTGCTTCATACTATTTTTCTGTAAAATTACTGGTTTTGCATATACAGGAAGTCATTTCTCCCAATCTGTTTAAAAAGATGACCTAATAACCAGCATTATAGTCATACAGATGAACACATAAATCAATATATCTTTTCAGGGATACTGAAATGTATATAAACATTTGAAAGACATGAAGAGCTTCATGTAATTCACACAGTTCAGCAGGCCAACAGCAGGCAAGTGAATGAACCTAGTTCAGTTTCTTTAGACATTTCCAATCCCCCCAAGAGCCTCTAGAGGGCAGATATGCTATAATCATAGAGGTTTAAGTGACTGACTGAGTGAATGAATAGTACATGCATAACAAAGTAAACATTTTAGTGCATTTATTTAGAAAGTGCCAAATAGACAGCTTAATGATATCAAAAGACATTAAAAACGGAATCTGTGAAGTATTATCAGATGGGCTATAAGATGTCACAGTACAATAATAGTTTAAAGAAGAGGTTAAAAAGCACATGAACTAGATAAGAACTGATTCTAAGGAACATATATTATGCAGGACAAAGTTTGTTCGGCCCACTGCTTTTCCAAATCTTCACTGTAAACGATGAATCACTAAGATATTAGTTGGAAAAAATTGTTCAATCAAAACAAAAAAATCAGTAAGATATTAGCTTCCCCACAAGTGAAACTTCTTCTTCAAGATTTGAATGTGACGGATACATCAAAAGTGAGGGTAAATAAGAGCATTAATGATGATAATCTAAATAAAACAAAAAAAGTTTATTGCCTTAAATAGACAAATCAAGCTAAATAAACATCTTAGTATTGTGTGATTTGTGTTAGAATTTCAAATTTACTAAAGATTCAGATTCAAGATTCAATAATTTATTGCCATATCAACCACAGTTGATTAGGAATTTGTTTTGGTGTGTTCAACAACAAAACATTAAATCACATAGCACACAACAAAAAAATCACTGCCACGAATAAAAAACATCAGACAATAATAAACCAGGCTCAAACAGAAGTTAATTCATGTCTCTATAAATACGTGTTCTCATTTAAAGACTCCAATAAGCCTCCTCGACTCACTGAATACCTTCCTTTTTTCTTTTTTAAATAGATTAAATTAACAAAGTCACAAAAAAGAGAAAAATAATAGTAAACAATCATCCATTTAAAATCCACTCTGCCACCGTGGCACGAAACAAATTGACACCAGACTGTCTGAAGTCTCAGCAGCACGTCATGATAGAAACAGTCAATAACTTGTCTGGTAGATGACATCACACAGACTAACCTCTGCCTCTGTCTAGTGGAGTTCTGTATCAACTCACAGTTTAAGTGTTGAGCATCTGAAAATGTACTACTAACACCATGTATGTTTTTAAATACATTTTTAGTAGGGCTGTCAATCAATTAAAATATTTAATCGCAATTTATTGCATAATTGTCCACAGTTAATTGTGATTAATGGAAATTAATCGTACCTTCAAGGGAGATTTGTCAAGTATTTAATACTCTTATCAACATGGGAGTGGGCAAGCATGCTGCTTTATGCAAATGTATGTATATGTTTATTATTGGAAAACAATTAACAACACAAAACAATGACAGATATTGTCCAGAAACCCTCACAGGTACTGCATTTAGCATAAAAATTATGCTCAAATCATAACATGGCAAACTCAAGCTCAACAGGCAACAACAGCTGTCAGTGTGTCAGTGTGTTGACTTGACTATGACTTGTGATTATCGTCTGTAAAGGGGAGACTCGTGGGTACCCATAGAACCCATTTTCATTCACATATCTTCAGGTTGGAGGTCAAGGGAATAGGGATGTTAGTAATTAACCATTTAACCGGTAACCGACATTACGAATTTAAACCGATTAACGCTATCACTCAAGCAGTTAAAAGAAATATTAATAATTAATTAAAAAGGTGAGCAAAACTCACACTATGGCCATGCCGGTTTTTCCTCGCCAAAAATTGGAGCGTTATGCGTTTATGGCCAAATCCCTGAAAAACTATTGACATCCCCATCAGCCTTAGCTGTAGGCATACTTTGTGTTTAGTGCTACTTAGCAAATGTTAGCTAACACGTTAAACTAAGGTGGTGAACATTATACATCTGCTAAACATCAGCATATTAGTATCGTCATTTAACCCAAAGCCCCGTTGTGCCTATACAGCTTCACAGAGCTGCTGACTGCAGAGTGTCAGGGCCCTATTTTAAATATCTATAGTGCATGGTTTAAAGTGCATGGCGCAAGTGCATTTAGGGCATGTCCAACTCCACTTTTGCAAATTAAGCAGCGCATAATCTGGGTGCAAAGTAAGGTGTAACAGGAATTAAACCAATCGGAGTGTCATCTTCCATTCCCTTTAAAGCCAGGTGTGCTGATGCCATCCATGGATCGGCCTGAAACTAACAATGACAGTTGCACTGCGCTGTGCGCCGGGATTAAGATAGGGCCCTCAGTCCTCTATCATCAGACAGTTTGTCCGGTCCGTGTGACAATGACAGGAGAGTGCCTTGTGTATTGATCCCTGGTGGTTCCTACATGACAACTAATCACTTTTAGACCCAACAATCAAATGACTAGCCTGTTGGACTTTGATCACACTGACCCAAAATTATTCACAAACCCCTCATTTAGAGTATCTCAGCCTGTTTCCCAGATCTTTGCCTCAGCTGGACTATGACCTGTTGCTGAAGTGTGTATACTCAGATAGTATCGATAGAGATAATATCTGCTGTGTTGAGTGTTTCAGAGACGGACTATTGCACTACAATTTCTCCAGACTGATATTTGAAACGCGGTGATGGCGATGGTTAGAGTTCAGAGGGGTTTAACATGTCATAGGGCCAGACACACCCACAATGTTGGGATCTAAATAGCAGCGTACTGTTCTCTTTTGTTCTCAATTTATGGAGGCAAGTGACCAGAAACAGCATGTCGTCCATTAGCAAGCAGCTGTCTTCTATCAGCTGTGCAGGTACGTTGGGATTTATGTTTATTTCTTTTGAACTAGGGCTGTCACAATATTCGATTTTCACTACACGATTATCATGGCCTAAAGAGTTCATGATAACGATATTATTGAGATATATATAGAAAATTTGAAGGAAAAAAAATGGTATCAGTGTAATTCATCTTTAACTTTTATTGTGCGTTTTGTCTCTATTTTGGCAAATTAATTACACTTAAAATACGAGTGTAGGGAGACGGAGAGAGAGTCTGTAACCATAACTGTATAGATAAAATGATTTAAGAGGAGCTGGATTATTTTAACAATAACATCATATGTTAGGACTGGGTGATTCACCTATCTCCCGATTCAATACTATCACGATACTTTGGATGTATTGCAATTTTGAAGTATTGCGATTCGATATTACAAGTTATTGCAATTTTTGTTAACTTTTTTAACACTAGACCATGGGAAAAAGTTGAAATTTGTAAATTGTCACAGTAAAAATGTTTGATTTTCAGCATGTATGTAGTCAGAGATTTCCTGAAGTCAATATGTCATTTTCAGGCATTATTTTTAAAAGATTTTCCAGCAACCCAAAAATTAAAGAATAAAGACATTTCCCTCACAAATTAGTGGTATTTTCTTTTTAATTTATGAGGGACATGTAATGTTTTATACTTCTGGTGAATATAATCAAATCATTCTTATTTCCATATATGTATTTTATATATACAGTTCCGGACGTAGTCACACGTGTATACTTCCGCTAACTTCGCCAAATCCTTCGCTAGCTCTGAACTCCTCCCGTTAGCTCCGTTCTCTTTAAACATCCATGGTCAGCTCCACCGGGGCCGTCTGAATGCATTTAACATAAATGTCAGTATATGGGTGCTCTACATTTGTAGCGTCGGATGATTTGACCACAGAGTTGCGAGTGGCGGCTGGCTTGACCGCACGTTACCGCAATATGATAATGTTTCCTGTCCATGACAGAGTTAGCATGTAGCTTTAGCCGTGATGTCTAGCTCTGCTTTTCCTGGCAATGTGTGAAACCCAAAGTGTTTCCATACTTTACTGTATGTGCAGTGTTTACCACTTTGGATTTAAAATGTGAGGGTGCAGGTCGTATCCACGCAGACCCTCCGCCGTTTTCTACTTTGTCGTTTCGGCCAGCTGTGTTTTGTTTTGGTTGACAGATACGGAACAGATATGACGTCATGTTTCTCAGACTACAACAATAAAAACAGTAACTTCTTTCTAACTCTGCAAAGACTCAAATGTAGCAAATATATTGATTCTGGCATTAAAAAAAACTATTTCAAAATCGTACTAAAAAAAAAAATCACAATACATAAGTGAATCTATTTTTTTCCCAACCCTATCATATGTGTATTATTAACATGATATCAATATTTCATTTTTAAATATCACGCTTATTACGTCATTACTTATGTATCGCGACACCCCTAATTTGAACATAACTTTTCTCCTTATTTGTATCATCAGGCAAGAAGCAGTCTTCCTCCTCCGCTGAGATCCGACTGGTTTTGCTGGGTAAGACCGGCTGCGGAAAAAGCTCCACCGCCAACTCCATCTTGGGCCGTAAGATCTTCGACTCAAAGGTTAGCAGCTCCTCCATCACACAACGCTGCCGCAGGGTCTCTGGAGAATTACGCAGCCGACAACTGACGCTCCTGGACACCCCGGGGCTTCTGGACCCTAATCAGACTCCACAGGAGGTGCAGAAGGAGTTGAGGAGGAGTGTTAGCCTCTTGTACCCCGGCCCACATGTGTTCCTTCTGGTTATTCAGATTGGGAGGTTCACTCGGGAGGAGAAAGAGGCGGTGCGGCAGATCAAACAGGCAATGGGTTCCCATGCTTTGAGTTTCTCTGTGGTGGTTTTTACCCATGGAGACCTTCTTGAAGAAGGGACATCCGTAAAGCATTGTCTGATAGACGAGTGCAAGGATCTGGCTGAGCTACTGGTCAGATGTGGGGGCAGGTACTGTGTCTTCAACAACCAGAGCTCCAAGAACAAGGAGCAGGTGTCAGAGCTGCTTGCCTTAGTGGACAGCATGATGCGGAGGAATGGAGGAATGTGCTATAGCAGCAAGATGCTCCAGAATGCAGAGGAGGATCTGGCTCAGGAGCTGCAAGAAGAGAGGAGGCTGCTGAACGAGAAGGACGGGCTATTAAAAAGGAAACAGGAGGCAGCAATAAAAGAGTTGTATGAAAAAGAGCTAGAGATGGTTCAGCAAAAAAGCAAGATGGAGATGGAGGAGCTGAAGAAAAATCGGGAGCTGGAGAGAGAGAAGGAGGAGAAACTGGCAAGAGATAGGCAGGAGGCCTTTAGACAAGGGATGGAGGAGTATGACATGAAAGAGAAGGAGAGAAAGATACAAGAGATGGTGAGAGTGATGGAGATACGCAGAGAGGAGGAGGAGAAGAGGGATGCTCTGCAAGAAAAGCTTGACCAATTTACTAAAATGCTTGAGGAGCAGGAAGAGCAGGAGGAGAAAATGAGAAGGGAAATGGAGGAGAAGATCCAAAAGGATAGAGTGGAAAATGAAAAGAAGGAGAGAGAGAGGGAACATCAGCAAATACAGAAAGAGCAGGCCATCAGGCAGAGGGAGGAAATGAAGAGAGACGCTTTGCATACAGAGCTGGATGAACTCACCCAGCGCTTGGAGGAGCAGAGAAGGAAGGCGGAGGACAGGAAAAATCAAATGGAGGACCTGCTCAGACGCGAGAGGGAGGAGAACCAGAGAGAAAGGGCCATACAAATGGAGAATCAGATTGCAGACAAAAGGAGAATCATGGCCCTCAAGCAGGAGCTAAAACTCATCAGAATACAAGTTGAGCAACAAAAAGTGAGCGAAGAAAACCGCCAGAGGCAGCTAGAGGAGAACCTGCTGAGTGAGAGGGAAAAATGCGACAAAGACATGTCGACTTTGAAAAAGCAGTTTGACAAGAAGTTGCACAACGAGACGATCGAGAAGAGGTCTGCAGAGAAACACAGTACAATGACGACTGTGACCGGATATGTGCAAGAAATGGGACTGGTGGGGTTGAACGCAGCTTTAGAGAGTGTTGGAGCTCCCTGCTGTATACAGTAAAAACATGAAGATTTCTACTGTGGATTTATTATTTTACGGAACAAATACACTCATAAAATAAAAAAAGTGGTGTGTAAAACGGCGACTGTGTAAGCACTGTGCAACATGTGTGGTTTATGCTAGCGGCAACACTCTGGTATGTCCGTCGTTAGCGCAAGGAGGAGAGAGTCGGGTAGGAAAGAGCAACTCCTTCTCCCTGCAGTATTTAAACAGCCTCTACATGCAGATTCAGACAGGGCAAAAAACATATCTAAAGCATTGGGGAGGTTTATAGTGAAAGATATGCAGCCTTATGCAGTCATGGAGGACGCTGGATTTCAGCATTTGATTAACGTAACGTTACTTGAGCCGCGCTATACATTCAAGGAACACAGTAATTCCAGCAGCACAATCCCTGTAATGTGTTTTATAGTTATTAATTAATTTTAAATAACACAGTGGCACAGAATCTTTCAATTAAGAGCTGATAATCAGGGAATTGAGACAGATGTTATACTGTTGTTGTTGTTTTTTAGTATAGTTCTGGTTGAGCTTATGCTTCAATGTATGTTGATGGCCTTAGTCTATAATTACATCATATTTATATGAAAATAAGAAAGCTGCATTTTTTGTTTGCACTAGTTACTGTAGAAGACCCATTCTTGCAATTAAGATTTGACAATGAAGAAGAGTTTATGTTCCTTATGTAAGCCATACTTTTGTTAAGGCAAACATTTGTTAACTTATTTTTGCCAAATAAATGAAAAGCATGTGGAATCAGAACATGACCTCCTCGCTGTAACATAAATGTACCGAACCGAAAACCGTGACTCCAAAACCGTGATATGGACCAAACCGTGAATTTTGTGAACCATTCCACCCCTACTAACTACTAATTATTCAGAATTGTAAAGGTGAGCAAGTAAATCCTCCAGAGACAGCTGGAGGAGAACCTGCGGAGTGAGAAGATAAAACGCGACAGAGACATGTCAACTTTGAAAAAGCAGTTTGACAAGAAGTTGCGTAACGAGACGATTGACAAGAGTAGCCAGACAAAAGCCTACCAAATCCATAGCAATTACTAAGTACTAATTATTCAGGAGTGTAAAGGTGCAATATGTTGTGATTTTTGAATTATTATCATTATTAGATTCAACCAGTTAGACAGGAAATTAATAAGAGAGCAATTTCATTTCAACAAAATGGATTTAATTCTAGTGTGTCCTAAATGAGCACAAAAATAGTACAAACTCTCAAAAATGATGGAGATAATCTGATTATTAACTCCCTGCCCTCTGCTTTGGACTGTCTGTCTCTGTCTCCATCATCTAAATCTGTATTCAAACTAAACCCTGTTGCCTTTAATAAAGATCAAATATTGCTTGAGTGCTATTTCAGTGTTTTTCACCGGTGCTTCAACTTCAGTTGTGCCATCTGGTTCAGTACACGGCCAAAAAGTATGCTTTTATCCTCAACATCATGTCCTCTGTGTGTGTGTGTGTGTGTGTGTGTGTGTGTGTGTGTGTGTGTGTTGTGAGAGAGAGAGCTGTGGGGAGAGAGGGTATTAAATTTAGAGTGCACTGTCATGGCAGTATGTTGTGTCTGAACAATACTTGTTAAGATAGCAGGTAGAGGAGGGGCAATGCAATACTATTAGAATATGCTGTCTTAGGTAAAACAAAAATGAAATGAATAGTTTGACATTTTGGGGAACAAACTTATTTGCTTCTTGCAGAGAGTTAGATGAGAAGATCGAGACCACTCTCATATCTGTACGGTAAATATGAAGCTACAGCCAGGCTATTATTATATTCATATTAACCCTCGGAGTTATCCCTGGCATCGGAGACCAGAGGTGTCACTATATGCTTGTTACATGCATAGTGTCCTTTCAAAATAAACTTCTGTTTTCACGGGAACTTAGGTTTAGGCAACTCAACCACTTAGGTAGGGTTAGGAAACGGTCGTGGTTGACGTTAACTTCACTGACTAGCAACGTACAAGTCATGTGACTAACGACTGACGTGACAAAATAAGTCAATGTGTTGGTTTCCAATGCACTTACCAATCAGTGGTATTTGACGAGTTGGGAGTGAGAACCGCTTGTATTAACCGCTATGGGTAACGCTTTACATTACAGCCTGTAACGTACAGCGTATTGCTCTGGAGTTACGGTGTAATCTTTTGTACTAACGGTGTACCAGTACAGTAATGGTAAATGGACTTGCACTTATATAGCGATTTTCTAGTTTTTCGACCACTCAAAGCGCTTTACACTACATGTCAGCATTCACCCATTCACACACATATTCACACCGATGGCACAGCCTATGGGAGCAATTTGAGGTTAAGTGTCTTGCTCAAGGACACTTCAACATGTGACCGGAACCTCCTACCTTCCGATTGGTGGACAACCTGCTCTCCCTCTGAGCCACAGCTGCACATACCAATACATGTAGGTACTAAGGAACAAGATGTGAACTGTATTTTACTACTTGGTACCTATTCTATTATTACTGGATATGTAGCACACTACTGTCCGTCATGGATACTATCGCTTTCTATATTTACATACTCTTCCGTCGCTCGTTATTTTACATTGCTAGCTCTGAGCAAATTATATACACGCCGAAGGGTTTAACGTTTTCCCAAATAACTTTTGTGCAGAGAAGATAACTTTCAGAGATCGTTTACTGTGACCAGCTACCAAATAACATATTTTGACATCAATTTACATGCAGAACCGGGTTCACTATGATAGTATCATTTTAATTAAATACAGACAAATATATTTTATCTTGGCTTTTAGTGGATGGTTTACCATTTACAATGTGCACTTCCATTGTTGTGTGACGTCAGACAACTGCATCTTGTGAAGTCTGGGTAGATGTATTTGCCCCGAGTTCACAAGTAGGAACTCCGACTACGAGTGGCGTTCCATGGTACTTTTTCTAGTAGGAGGACGGAAATTTTTGTTCTCCCTCTGTTAGCGTGGAATTTTCTCTGCCTGACATTGCTCTTATGAGCAATGTAGCTGGACAACGCCCAGCCTGTTTAACCTGTTGATTCTTGTAACCTATATATAGTCAAGTGTAGTGTTCGCTGCACAGTGAGTAAAACTCATCTGAACCAGCCACAGAATTGGAGCTGAAAGAATTTTTTTCTTGCACTACATTCAAAGAGAAGCATTTCTTTGAATCTTAAGAAAATCATCATGTCTGTCCTCTTGTCTGAAAGCCTCAGTCTTCACAAAAGAGTCAAGAATCACTATCTGTCTCTTACCAAAGGTACAGAGTGCCTGGTGACGTACATTTGGATTGATGAAACTGGAGAAAATCTAAATGGCAAAACTATGACTCTGTACAAAGAACCAACAGGAATCAGAGGTATAGTAGAATGAAATAATGGACACTGACTGTCACTTTGTAGTAACTGTAGTTATTTTTAAAGGGCTTTAGGTAGCATTTTTGATGTCTTTCATAATGTTTAAATATTGTATCTGATGTGTTGCTGTTTCCAGGCTGTTCTCATACACTGCTCGTAGGAAATCTCTCGAGGAATCATTGAGGACATGCCTTCATTTTCAATGATGTCCAGAGTACAATGTTATGCCTATGTTAATCCATACATGCACTGCATATAGTTGAATAGTCACTTCTATTGCTATTGTACATATTCAGCTCTAGTAATCACTAGTCATGAAGTATTCTAGTTTATGGGAGGAACAGAAGCCGTCTCACTGGAGAGCATTTCTGCACCACAATCTGCTGCTGCTGAATTGGGACTCAAACTTCAGCACAAATTTAAGTTTTGCTAGTTTTATTTATTTTTACACTTTATTAAACTTCAGGGAGATATTGTTTTTTTATTTATTAAAATTATCGTTTAACTCTATAAGAACCTGGGGGCTCCCTGCACTTTTTGTTTTAAGATAATGTTGAAAAGTTCTCTTTTAATTAAACATATGATTTAAGGCATTTCCACAAAGTTTTGTGTTATTCCCACCAAAATATTGGTTATCGGTCTCCTTGATTACTAATAATCGGTATCGGTCCTGAAAAAAACATATCTGTCGATCCCTAGTAAGATGTTATACTAACTGTTGTATGAGGATACATTGCTGTTTCATATGACCATGTGTTAATAACTCCCTGACAGATATCCCAGAATGGCATACTGCCTACCTTGTTGAGACTTCTGGGACTGTGGTCGAAGTCATTTTGGTCCCGGTGAAAATGTTTCGAGATCCTTTCAATCTTGACCCCTATAAATTGGTTCTGTGTGAAGTACTTGACATCAACCGTGTCCCCGAAGGTAACATATTTCAGTGTTGACTGAGAACTCAAAAGTATCAGCTACATGTACATATAGA
This sequence comes from Sebastes umbrosus, assembly GCF_015220745.1. Taxonomy (NCBI): domain Eukaryota; kingdom Metazoa; phylum Chordata; class Actinopteri; order Perciformes; family Sebastidae; genus Sebastes; species Sebastes umbrosus. The sequence goes on from NC_051271.1 coordinate 12,443,718, forward strand.
GGACCATACTGTAAGAGGCCCAAAGTTTGGTGTGCTGCACTTACTGATTTTGAAATCTTTGTTTTACTTTTTCTACACAGGAAGTAATCAGCGTTCACAGTGTGCTAAAGTCATGGAGGAAGTTAGAGAACATCAGCCCTGGTTTGGGATGGAACAGGAGTACACACTGTTCGGTTTGGATGGACAGCCCTTTGGTTGGCCTTCTCAAGGATGCTCAAAAACTGGTGTGATTAAAAATAGATATATGAATATTGGATTGAACGAGAATAACATACTGTATATTGAGAGTATTATATATTATTGTATTTCTTTCTATAGTTCAAAATGTATTATGTCATATTTTCAGTATCAAATTTGTATAGTGCTTTTTAATTGTAACTGTTTTCTCACCAAATCTTGTTTTGTGTTGGTTTTATTTTTCAGCACATTGCGCTGTGGGCATTAACAAAGCGTATGGAAGAGACATCGTTATCTGTCACTATAGAGCCTGTCTGTATGCTGGTGTAAAGATCTGTGGCACCAATGGAGAATTATTACCCTCCCAGGTAACAGCTCACCTGACTGGCGTTGAACTATTCGTGTCATAACCAATGCATTGCCTCAAGATGTTCCGCATGCTGATCATCATAGACACTGAAACTGGTTCAGCCGATAAACTGGTTCACCACCATCGACTTAAAGGACGCATACTTTCAAGTCAAGGTCGCGACAGGGTGTACATCCATCAGGCTCCACCCACTGTACCCAGACAGTCCAGTAGAGGGCGGTGCCTGTGTGAGTTAGAACGAAGGTTACGATATTGTAACCCTAGTTCTATAAGCACAGGGCCCTGTTGCTCCCACACTGCTCGCTGAAGAGGGTGTGGGATGTCTGACAGCGGTGGACGCTGCCTTATATAGTGTGGGGTCCGCACATATTTGGGTTGGCACATCCTGATTGGCTGGGCGATTGGGTGGGCGAATGCGTGCAAGTGATTGGAGGAGAGTATTACCCGTAGAGTCCAGTAGAGGGCTCCGCCTGTGCTTATAAAACAAGAGTTACAATATCGTAACCTTCATTATAAATACTCAGATGTCTCCTTTGCTCTCTGTGATTGGTGTTTTTGTCTCATTAGTGGGAGTTCCAGGTCGGCCCATGCGAGGGGATTGAAATGGGAGATGATCTGTTGATGGCCCGCTACATTCTGCACTGTGTCTGTGAAGAATTTGGGGTTGTTGCATCCTTGGATGTTAAACCCGTTGAGAGCAGAGAGGAAACATCAGGCTGTCACACCAACTTCAGCACCAAGGAGATGAGAAGCGAAGGGGGACTTCAGTAAGTCTAATGACACGTGACAAATATCCAAAATACACCAATCGTGTGCTCTTGGTGCACAGCAAATAGACATTTAAAAATAGATGCATCAATAAAAATTTGTTCTCTGTGAAATTACAGGCACATTGAAGAAGCAATCAGAAGGCTGAGCAAGTGTCACTCTCAGCACATTCGTGTCTACGATCCACACAATGGCGCCGACAACATGAGACGCCTCACCACTCAATGCGCTACCTCGCGCTATATCTCCAGTTTCCATGACTTCACTTCAGCCATAGGCTCTCGTACTGTTAGTGTTCGCATCCCTGACCATGTCAGTCAGATGGGCTGTGGTTACTTTGAGGACAGACGTCCTGTTGCCAACTGTGACCCTTACGCTGTGACGAGAGCCTTGGTTGAAACCTGTCTGCTGGAAGCCCCGGGGGAAAAATGATGTGCATTAATGTATTGACAACTTTGCATGTAGTAATGTGTCTTTGTGAAATTTCAAAGACATCTGACACATTTGCAAGTCCAAATGCAGACATTTTTTGTGTTGCATGAATGAGGTGAAAAATAAAAAATAAGATCAATTACAAATTAACATCAGGCCTGTTCTTTCCTGCAGAGACATGTTAGGTCTAGTCAAGTTGATTTGTACAATTATAAAGTTTGAAATAATAAATAATGGCAAGCAGTTTATAATACAACAACACCATTATCATAGGTTATATTAATAAGTCCACAAATATAAGTTCAGGGAATGGGTACAGTGAAATCAGTCAAATGAAATATGTATAAATATATTATATATATATATATATATATATATATAGTATAAAAAGCAGACAAATAAGTTGAATATCTGTTGTTCACATAAGTTCAATGTACCAGGTGGATGGGAGAGAGACAGCGGAAGGGAAGTGAGGTGTGATGGATGACATCATCTTGGATGACTTATCATTTGTGATTAAATTAGTCCTTTTAGCTCCCATTTTCTCAGCTACACACACTGTGACATTTATATTCAGTTAATTTTAGGTAAATATATGGATGGCTTCATAGATATAGCAGGTATGGAAGACTGGGCTGCCAACATGCACTTGGCAAAGAGAGAAAATAAATCACATTGGAAACAAGCAATCACTATAATTAAATCCTTCATATAATTGTTCTCCGTGTCCCCAAGGTCTAGGGTGGGTGGGATGGGAGAGACCCAAACGGAGGGATTTGTGGTAGGGGGGAGGGTGGCGTAGAAGTTTATATTTAAATGTCTTTCTGTTGTTGTTTGTTTGTTCTTCTTCCTGTTTGTTTTTTTCTTTTTCTGTAGCTGCTTGCCAATTTTGTATTGATTAATACATGGACATTTGTGATTGTTCTTTTACTCTATTGGTGATCCATCAAATTGTAACCCCACCCTATATAATTATGCTTAAATATCAATAAAAAATTGATCACAAAAAATAAGTTGAATATCTGTTGTTCACAATAAGTACAATGTATGGGAGAGAGACAGGGGAAGGGAAGTGAGGTGTGATGGATGACATCATCTTGGATGACTTATCAATTGTGATTAAATTAGTCCTTTTAGCTCCCCTTTTCTCAGCTACACACCCTGTGACATTTATATTCAGTTCATTTTAGGTATATATATGGACAGATGGGCTTGCTCTCTATTGTTTGATCTAATTCTATTTAGGTCTGCACAATTAATACAAATTTTATTGAAATTGTAATATTGGACTACTGCAATTTTCAAATCGCAGGAGGCGCAATATTTGTTAAAGGCAAAATGTGTTTCAAAAATACCATTTTGAATTAAATATTGTCGCGCTGTAGAGATGTCCTGGCCTACACATCATACTCTACAGACTTAACAAAACATCTTTGTTTGGCACAGATCCCTGCAAAAATCAAACCATAATCATTTAAATGGTTTTCAAAGAAAATTAGAATAATGATGTAAAAATTATTATCGCAATGTATTTTTTCAAAATCATTCAGCCCTAATTTTAATGTGCAGTTTTACTCCTAAGTTATTTTCTAGTTCTAATATGTATGACCTGTTTTTACCTCAAACATAAGCATGATAAACCTGAAGCTATCCTTATTGCCTCCCCACTGCACAGTCTCCCATCTCAATTTTTCCTTCCCTGGTTTTTATTACATCCTCTGTTACTAAGGTCAAAAATCTTGGTGTGACTTTAGACTGCACCCTCTGTTTTGAAACACACATCAAAAACATCATCAAAACGGCCTTTTTACACATAAACAACATCTCCAGACTAGTGCTTGACATGTTTTTGGTTTCTCACATGTCAAACTTGTCTCAGAGCAGTGTGTCTCTGTGCTGCGTGTTGTCAGCAGAGCAGTGAGTACCAGCTGATGGTGCATGTGGTCCTCCAGTAAATCTGCTCTGCGCTCGGAGCAGCAACACAGATCAGTCCGGACTGGAGCAGGACGCACGGCGCTCGCTTTCTCTCTCTCTCTCTCTTTCTTGTCCTTTTTAGTTTCCACATATGGCGGAGCTCAGGACCAGGCAATGAATAACACAACCGGCTCGGTAGGAGCTGGCAGCCTGGAGGAGTTACCGGCGCACCGAGCTTTAACCGGCTGCGTCCTGGCGCTGCTCATCGTCTGGACGCTTTTCGGCAACTTCACCGTTTGCGCAGCTGTTTATCGCTTCCGGCACCTGCGCGCCAAAGTTACCAACATCTTCATCGTGTCTCTGGCTCTGTCGGACCTCCTGGTCGCGGTGCTGGTGATGCCGTGGAAAGCTGTAACTGAGGTGGCTGGTTTCTGGCCGTTTGGCGGGTTCTGCAAGACCTGGCTGGCCTGCGACATCATGTGCTCCACGGCCTCCATCCTCAACCTGTGCGTCATCAGCGTGGACCGATACTGGGCCATCTCCAGCCCCTTCAGCTACGAGAGGAGCATGAACAAGAAGGTGGCTTCTGTGATGATCGGCGTGACGTGGACGGTCTCCGTGGTCATCTCCTTCGTGCCCGTGCATCTGAACTGGCACCGTGCAGAGATGGGTAAGGATTTGGCACTTCATGGTGAGAGTGTTGTTGTTGGGAGCTGTGACTCCAGCTTGGGTCGCACGTACGCCATCTCCTCCTCTCTCATCAGCTTCTACATCCCGGTGGCTATTATGATCGTCACGTACACCCGCATCTACCGGATAGCCCAGATACAGATCCGGATGATATCTTCTCTGGAGAGAGCTGCAGAGCATGCACAAAGTTGCCGCTCGGATGCTGAACTTTGCCCTGACTTGTGCACGGAAATAGGTGCCAACTCATACCAGTCACAGATGAGTCTCCATCCTGATTGTCAGCGCTCTGATCAGTCCCACCGGGAGCTCAAAGTGTCCATCAGAAAAGAGACGAAAGTCCTGAAAACTTTAAGCATCATCATGGGTGTGTTTGTGTGCTGCTGGTTGCCCTTCTTCGTCCTGAACTGCGCGCTGCCTTTCTGTCCCGGACCGGAGCACCCTGGGGCGCAGCGTGGACCTTATTGTGTCAGTGAAAAAACCTTCGATGTCTTCGTGTGGATCGGCTGGAGCAATTCGTCCCTCAACCCGGTGATCTATGCGTTCAACGCGGACTTCAGAGACGCCTTCCTGCGCCTGTTGCGCTGTCGCGGACGAGGCTGCTGCTGCTGCTGCTGCGCCGCGGTGAGCGCAGCGGTGGAGACGGTGATGGTGAGACACGAGGCCGGACACATGAAGCAGGAGAGTCCGCTGAACGTGAAGCAGCTGGACGTCTCCTCCTGTGCCAGGAACACCAGGGGGAGCGAGGACAGCGGGAACACAACGGTGACTGTGTTTTATCACCGAGGGACAACCTCGGAGCAGGTGACGGACACGGAGGAAAGTAACGACAAAGACAGACTGACGCAGATACCCATAGGACTATGAATGAAACCATTTATGAAATCCAATGTGCGAGGTCAGGGAGCAGGACAGATATGCAAAGGTGGAAAGGGTGCACAGTGAATTTACTTCTCTTTTCTTTGTCAGTCAAACATCCATCTCTGCAACAGGGTGTGAAAGAGAGGGACTCAGTCTGGAGATGTTCTTTAGGTGGAAAAAGGCCGTTTTGATGATGTTTTTGATGTGTGTTTTAAAACAGAGGGTGGAATCCAAAGTTACACCAATATTTTTGACCTTAGTAACAGAGGATGTAATAAAACCAGGGATGTAAAAATTGAGATGGGAGACAATAAGGATAGCTTCAGATGTATCATGGTTAAGTTTGAGGTAAAAACAGGTCATACATATTAGAACTAGAAAATACATGTGCACACCCAACCCCAGTTTACAGGGGCAGGAATCAAAAAAGCAAAAGCACAGTGAATTTACTTCTTTGTCTTTGTCAGTCAAACATCCATGTGTACAAAAAGCAGCTATAGCAAAAAAGCTCCAACTTGGGGGATCACATGATACAAAATAACACCCATTATCCCTATTTCTACCATTCATATAAGATAAGATAAGGTATACTTTTATTGTCCCAGTGGGGAAATTTTTCCTGAACTCCGTCCAACTGCAGTTACAAACACTAAATTAAAACAGCATCAACAACAATAATAAACGATTCCACACAAGACAGGGAAACAGTTCCACAGAAACAGATGTTTCAACACATACACAATGGCACATACTATCACACACACCATGGCAGGTATTGCACCCAGGTGGTGCACTGCACCGTCCACCGTCTTGCCCAGATTAGTACAGATTAGACAGTATTGCACAGACAATAGCCCAATATTACACAGATGCAACATATTACACTGTCCCAATTTAACATATTGCACTGTCCCATTTTAACATATGCACTGTCCCAATTTAACATAGTGCACTGTCTAACCATATTGCACTGTCATTGTGATAGCTTTATGTTTTGAGTTCTTGAGGAGTTTAATAGACATCGGCAAGAATGAATGTTTGTAACGGTTCAATCTGCACCGTGGGACTCTATATCTCCTGCCGGAAGGTAAAAGTTGGTACTCCTGATTTAAGATGTGAGTTGGGTCTGATATGAAAAACTATGTGTTTTCGGATAACTGTGAGTGTTGGAGCTGTTATTTTTTTTTATCTGTCTGTGGGTTATATGGCTCATTTTTGTTCACATGGATGTTTACCCAAAGGCTTTGTAGTCTTTGTAAAACATGTCACATTTGTGGGAGCTTGCAAAATTCAATGTGAGGACAAATATAGACGGGTCCGGATGGGTAAATAAAGCGAGGCCCTCAGCAAGAGAAATGAGTGAGTTTTACAATATTTTTTGTAGCTTAAGTTCAATCAATTAAAAAAAGAAAGAAGTAATTTTAGTTTTTTCCTGCCATGTGGCGCTTATTCGAGTCATTTTCTAAGAAACAGCCATATATGCCAAACAAAACTGAGTAAGACAGGCACCTGTAGGATGGTTAAAGGCTTGAATCAAGCTGGGACAGGTGCAATCATCTCTCCCTCATTCATAGTTTTCTCAGTCTCAGTGTTTAGATTAGACTTGATGCTGTACATGAATGATAAAACACCTTAAATTCACATTGCTGAATTAATATGCCTAATTTCAAGAGAATTCTCAGATGAAATTTCACCGCAAACAAGTGAAATATCTCCCCCCGTTTTACTGGGAAAATACTGATTTACCAGTGAGGATGGGGGTATTGTTGCAGTGTAGCTTCCATTCCCCACCACAGAGAGACAGAGGACAGGATTTCTCTGAATCTCTAGAAATGGGATTATGTAACTAACTCACATTAGCACCCGTCAGCTGTGCATCTTGTATGGATGCACGGTGCACTCTGTTCCCCCCCCCCCCTTCCATCTCCTGAAAGAAACACACATGAATAATTTGTAAAGGTTGTTCCTGTGAAAGAAGCCCTGACCAGTGAGAACACAGAAGCTTTTACAGTGACAACCCTGCTCTGTGATGAACTCTCTACAGATTAACATCTGTTCATTTTTGTTTAATGAGTATTCCTTGTTAGTGTTAAAAATGAAAGCGTGTGTTACAGCCTCAAGGAGCCTCAAGTCTTAATGGAGCCAACAAGATTTATGATTCCATCCTGAGCTGCAAATATTTTTGTGGTGGTTGTGATTGAATTACTATTAGGCCCACCGAATGCAAAGGAAGGTTCTTTTGCGAAACTTTTTCGCTTTCTTGCCGAGAGTTAGATGAGAAGATTGATACCACTCTCATATCTGTCTGGTAATGAAGCTATCTAGAGCAACTTAGCTTAAAGCATGTATATTATGTGCTTTTTAGCAATATACGTATAAGAACATATATTTCTATGAAGTGAAAGGCAATTATACGTTCCATTGCAACGCCAGCGCCCAGCAGCAGAGCTACGCCTCCGCTATTTTGGACTGTAATCAAGGTGACTACCATAATGACACCAGTTAAACGTCCGCCTACAAAGTGCCGTACAAAAGTAAAACAAAATGATTTATATTTTATTGTCATAATTTTAATGTCTCTACCGAAATAACCTGTGTTGAACGATAAAAATATTATAAATATGCATACTATTATAACTATTTACTTACTTACTTATTTATTTATTTAACTTTTTTGCCCGGCTGCTTCCCAGAGGAGCATAAAGTGATGAAAAAAAGTGCAATAGACATAAATGGAAGTTAGAAAAATCCAGCACACAGATTTTGAGAGCAATTTCAAACTTTTTCATGTCAAGGACCTCCAAAATCGATGTACAATAGACCTCAGACCATGGATGTATAAGAGGTTGTGCCCTGTGCTTTTGCCCTGCGTGTTAATAAATTGCCTTTAACTACATTAAATTCTGTTTACGTCTGTTTAAGCTACTAGCACTACTAGCTACTGGCCGATAGCCAGTTGTTTGGGAACAGAGACGTTAATACATCCACCACGGTACAGACCTTACAGCATACAGCCCATGGGTGTATTATGTAAGGGATAATGTACAGCGAGCCGGTCATTGTTGTGAAAAAATCCCCAACAGGGTGATGCTGCATCGCCGATTGTTTCTATAATTGGTACAAAAACTGAGGTGGCTTATGAAAACCACAATAGGACTACGCTATTTCACGGGGGGGGGGGGGGTTACTGTAGGCTACAGTATGTGCCAGAGCCAGGCAACCAGCAGAGTTAGCGTTACTCCCAGCTGAGAAATTGTAAGGCACCAAGGTATTGTGAGCTTTAGAGGTACTATTAGGCAGATTTTGTTACCTTTGGACAGAGCCAGGCTAGCTGTTTCACCTGTTTCCAGTCTTTATGCTAAGCTACGCTAACCAGCTGCTTGCTCCAGCAACATATTTACCGTATAGATTTGAAAGCGGTGGATCTACTCATCTAACTCTTAGCAAGAAAGAGAATAAACGTATTTCCCCAAAATGTCAAACCGTTCCTTTAAAGTACACCACATATTATGGATTAAAAACTTAATTTAATTAATTTTTCTTAATTTGTAATTCCACTGAAAATGTATACAGTTATCACATGTATTATCTCTATTAGGCACCAGTGATAACATGTTTGTGTTTATTCTGATTATGCAGGAATGAGAAAACACAGAGGTGGTGGTACAATGTACTGTATAACTGTATGTGTGCAGCCTTTTGGTATTCACTGTGTAATAGGCTTGTAACCTACATCCATCAACTCTAGGCGCCTCAAACTGTATGTAAGAATAGTCACCATACCAAAGAGGATTAATAAAACATAGGTCAAATGCATTTTTTAAAACGTGTCTACCATTTACAGTCGTCGTATGTAGGTTGCTGAGTGAGAAAAATCATTACAGGCCCGACTGAAGTGCAGTTCAGAGAGGAGTGTGCGGGGTCCTTTCTCTGAGGAATGATAAAGTGATTACATCTATTAATATTGACTGACTAATGGCTGTCCTTGTTTCATTCTCATGTCAACCAAAAATGGGCTCACTTCATCAAGGGTGGTTGTGTTTGCCTGGAGAAACTTTTAATGGGTCACACCTACAGTACCAGCCGTGAATGCGTGAGTTGAATGAGCCCTCACGACAGGACAGAGAGAGAGAGAGTTACAGGGAGTTTCAGAAGAAGCTGTTAATTGTGTGAGCCTACTTCAGGTAGCCTACTACTAGGCCTACTGCTCTGAAGCCACAGCATACAGGGGTTTTCAAGAAGAGTTTTGAACAATTTATTTATCCCAATTTAATAAGACAATATTATCAGAACAGCAACAACACAACAGAAAAAGAAACCAATCAGGCGGTTCAGCTGATACCTCCAAAATAACATATGTTTACGTTCAAGTGAAAAAGCCCTCTAGCAGTTATAGGAATTATGACTCTTGGCCACAAAGTTCACAGAGGGAGGGGGTTGGGGTGGTTGGATGAGTCGACAAAACGTCAGAGGCCGCTGTTTGTTTCCTGTTACCAAAAGTCAACATTGGTTTCTTTTAACCATGACCGATCTTTCCTTAACCCTAACCACATTGCTTTTGTGCCTAAACTTAACCAAACCTTAAAAATGCTCCAGACCATTAATATAGCAGCAATCAACTATTGTCTATGTAAAGATATAAAGGAAGAATGTCTACCTGAGCAGAGAATGAAGCCTCTCGTATTTACAAATACAAAATTGACTGAACAAATGTTATAATTGTTTTCCGCATCCTTGTAAATAGCTTATTGAATGAAAAATGTGCATCTATAGATATAGATTGTTGGATTTGCTTTGACCCCCCCTGTACTGTCTTTTCTCCTCTGATCCAGTTTGTGAAGTCTTTCTGTCCAAAAGACCTTATAATGGCCTTCAGTCTCTCTGGGGACATGGGATCAGGTCGTTGCTATAATCCTGGTACTGGAGGGAGAGGTCTCTGCATTATTACAAATATACGAAGAACACATTAAGTCCAATTTAGTCCTGGATTACAATCATGTCTATAAACGCACAACACATTTTTCTTTATATCCTTTATGTTTAAGAAAGCTCAGACCAAGACCACTCTGAGTGAACACTGTGTATTGTATGTGTGTGTTTTATTTATGACTGTGTGTGTTCAAGTCAATGAAGGTTTCCGGTAGAAAAGTGAATCAGGTCAGATAAGATTAGAATATCGGACAACACTGAGAAAAGAAAAAGGAGAAGCAGGAGGGAGAGAAAGTGTGTGTGTGTGTGAGAGAGAGAGAGAGAGAGGGAGAGTGAACTATAAAGAGGACAGAAGAAACATGAGGATTTAACTGAGAAATATGGAGGCTTTTAGGGTCAGGGAAAATGCAGGTTCATAAACAGATTACAGTGAAACCTAAAATTAAAAAAAATAAATAAATACAATTTTCCTTTGGTAGCCTATAGCTTCTATTTAACCGTTTCAATCATTAATAATTCAAGTTTAATCTGAGTTGCAAGAGGACAGAGTAAAAGATGAGAGAATTCCAGCCTGGCAGACAGACCTTTTCACCTTTTAAATATTCATTTATATAATTTATATAACATTACTATACTAAATTAGTGATATTTGTAGTTAATTTGCAGGTTTCTTCAATCTCGAGAGCACAGGTCTTTTTTTTTTCTAATAGTCATTTTAGATTATATCAAGTCAATATTCAAGTTATCAATACAATTTTATAATATTTCACGTACAAAGTATGCACCTATAGAGGTTATTGGTTATTGTAGGCCATCAACAACCATGTGTACTACATTCTAGATCAACCCTCTGAGACCCACAGTAGACCCGTTTTTGTTTTTTTTAGGGGGGTACAGGGGTTCTTTAGGGGAGATAGCAGGTCAACAGAAGATGTCACATAGAAGTGGTGTACATCATCTGAAAGCTGGGGACCTGAAGATTAATTTGAGAATCAGCTCAGCACTATGTGACAAGTTGTTTTAGTCATAAATTACTTACGTTTTCTAGTTTCATATGATATCTGTATAGCTTCACTCTAGCTCTCTAGCAATGCCGCAGGTTTCAGGGGGTTAAGTCACTCAAATATAGGTACATATATGTTGTGACATATAGTAAAGACACGACTTTACATAAACATTTTAAATTTAGCCTCAGGTCTACAAGCCTAACAAAAACTGAATCTCAAGAGTAGAAGCAAATAGCTCTGAAGGGATTAAATTAAGGAACTTAGATAGAGATTGAAAACACATGGTAAAGAGTAAAATAAAAGAAGCCACAATTATTTATCTTAAGATTTCATTAACAAGAAGTTAATATTTCCAGCAGACAGCTACATGTGGTTGGTGCAGCTGGGAGTGCACAGCTGGCTGCCGGTTCTCATTCCTGCTGCTGTGTGAAGCAGTTGAATTATTAGTGAACGCCTCTCACAGTGTCCGTCTAACTTCTAAAAATAGATCAGAGAGAGACACACAGAGAGAAAAAGAGTAGTTGTTGTTTGTTTCTATCTGGTCAGAGAATGACCCTGATACATTCAAGAGGAAAGTGAAATCCAGCAGCCGAAATCAGAACCTCTTCACTAAGTTGTATTAGAGGAATTTAGTTTAATAAAATAACACAACCAATTTGTATTCGTGAAAGTACACTATGAGAAATACATATCCCATTTTGATTAATCAAACGAGATATAAAACAGCATCATAAAGAATAAAAACATTTTTGACCAGCTAGTAGCCTATATTAAGTAATTCAAATCCAGCCTTTACCAGCTGCAACATTAAAGAGATGTACACATTAATGTAATCAATAATTATAAACCAACAATAGATATTTTTCTGAAATGGGCCATTCTGCATAATGAATACTTTTACTTTTGGTACTTCAAGTATATTTTGATGCTAATACTTTTATACTTTTACTCAATTAAAGTTTTGAATGCGGGACTTTTACTTGCAACAGAGTCCTATTACACTGTGGTATTGCAAATTTTCACCCACTGGTTACAACACAGGGGAACATCTTGTTACGGAGAGTCCAAAATTAGTCAACAGTAAAAATAACATTTAACCAGTTGATGATTAACAATTACTGGCTGTCAGCTCAGCTCAAACTTTAAACTTTGCTCTCACAAGAGTCACATGACCATAACAAATATGTTGTCACTGCCTCTGTCGCATCTTTTAAATCACTTTTAAAAACTCACTTTTTTCAGAGTTGTTTTGTGCTTTTATTTATGTTTTAAAATTTGTGATTTTATTTATGTTTTGTGGGACGAACTCCTGTTTGGTCTTCTACTTTCAACATCTACAAATATTAAAACAAAATACTTATTTGGAATATTGAGTGTAGCTGCTAGAAAAGCAATCACTAAGAAATGGCTTAAACCAGATACCCCATCATTAGAGAACTGGTATAATGTAATTTAAGAAATATTTGCAATGGAAAGAATTACTTTCTCAATGAGGCTTCAAGAAACTAAATTTGAGGACATTTGGAAGGAGTGGAAAAAGTATATTTCCCTAAAACACCCTTCTTTTGTTTAATTTTTATTTTTTTCTAAATGTAATTTTTGTATTATTATTATTATTTATTTGATCTTATTTCTCATGAAAAGCACCCCATGTTCTATTTGTGTGTTTTATAATTTCATTGTAAAAAGTGGAAATGTTGGTTCACTTCATATTTGTATCTAATTAAGTATGTTTATGTAAATGTCTGAGTAAAACCAAATAAAGGAAAACCAAAATGAAAAACAAAAAAGTAAAATCCTCTCTTACCGTTAAGATGATGGAACCCATGATGCTGAAGTGATGTCCTCTCTTTATCCAAGACTGGACGTACAGGCAGGGTCAAATGTGTCGGTAGGAGGCCCGTTTAGGTCCAAAAACAACAAAAAGGTAAAAGAAAAGCCAAGTTCGCACTCTGCAGAGGTCAGAAGTATAGTATAGTATAGTGTTGCACGCCATTATCTCCGAGAAGTTTGGCCAACTTTCCCACCTCAAGATCTCCACCTCACTGATCATTGTGAAGAAGTTAACACAGTTTATAGTCTAAGTAGTATATAAGTCTAATGCTGTGAGGGCCAAAGAGCAAATGTACTACGGAGTATTAGGGCCACATTGAGGGAAAAAAACATCTGAGATTTACAGAATAAAGTCGTAATATTATGAGAATAAAGTCAGAACTTTACAAGAAAAAGTCTTAATATTATGAGAATAAAGTCATAATGTAGCGAGAAAAAAGTCGTAATATTACGAGAATAAAGTCATAACTTTACGAGAAAAAAGTAATAAATTTACAAGAAAAAGATTGTAATATTGCGAGAATAAAGTAATAACTTAACGAGAAGAAAAATCATAATATTACAAGAATAAAGTCATAATTTTACGAGAAAAAAAATAACACTTAAAATTACTACTTTATAATATTATGACTTTATTTTCATAATATTACGATTTTTTCCTCATAATATTATTACTTTATTCTCGAAATCTCAGATTTATTTTTTTTCCTCAATGTGGTCCTAATACTCCGTCCTACCGTCGTACCTTTAGACCTACAACAATGATAAATAAAAATGAAAATGTAAACAAAAAAACTGTTTTTCATTTATATTTTTAAAGATCCACAGGGAGCCACTAAAGAGGAGCTAAAGAGCCGCATGTGGCTCTGGATCTGCAGGTTGCTGACGCCTGGTCTAGCAGGTGACTGTGTGTCCAGGTGTGGTGGTGGTGGTGGTCCCGCATTCAGCAGCAGCAGGTGTGACGTTGGTTGCTAGTAGCAGAGCTAACTAGCATCCTCCGTAGCAGCAAAGCTGGTGCTAGCTAGCTAGCTCTAGCAGCTGAATTCCCTTCGTTGTAAAGCTGTTTTTTGTGGTGAAAAAAACGAAACTAATCAGGGTTGTAGACCCCTTCGGCAGTAGGGGCCCCTTCTTTCGGTGGCTACTACTACTTTCTACTGAATAGCCGGTATTAAGAAGATAAAATCAGCTGATAGCGGCGTCTTTTACCAACATCAAACGTTCGCGGGCCGGCTCGCGCACTCTCAACTGAAAGTCAACTGTTCGTTCCATGGCAACGTCAGAGCCCAGCAGCAAAGCGACACTTCCGCCATTTTGGACTGAAAAAAAAAAACGCCAGTAAAACGGGAAACCTAAAAAGTGCCTGTACAAAAAAAGTAAAACAAAATTATTTATATTCTGTTGTCATATTCTACGGCGGAGTATTAGGGCCACATTGAGGGAAACATTTTTTATTATATTTATTATTATATAATTAATTTTTTATTCAGAGAATAAAGGCATAACTTTACGAGAAAAAAAAGTCGTAAAATTACGAGGATAAAGCCCATTTAGCAGGCGGTTACAGCGTTCTCCCTCAATACTGGACCAATTAAAAAATTCTTGTCCCCATTGGTCACTTAGACACAAAAACATGGGAAAATAGGGTTGAAAAATACAGAAGTTATTCTTTAAGTGTTATATCCTTATTTGTATTCTCCATATTTGTTTTGATTAGTGGGACACAAAGAAGTTATGCTGACAACAACATGTTGTTACCAGCAACCCTTCTCCCTATAATTTGTTTGGCTAATTTATGGCATTTAGTAAACCAGTGAGAAGGTAAAAGGTAAAGGGCAGACAGGATTTTTTATAAAATAGTTAGTTACAACAAGATAATAGAGGACCTTTGGGATCATTATGACTATATTTTAGTACATTTTCATTCAATAGTTTCCTTTTCAGAGTGGTGCAATACAAATTGATGTAATACTGTATTAACCAATTTGCACTTTGAGCTTTGATATGTCAACAAAGACTCATGAACAAGGATATATATAGTTGTGAAGATCAAGAATGAACCATAACACATCTCACAGCGATCAACGCAGGTAGGAAATAGAGGTTTTGTTACAAAAATGGGCATACCGGGGACAGCTTTACGACAACTTAGTAATGTAGTGCTGTTCAGTCTTAATGTACTGATAAAGCTTTGTGGATGAATGTTACTTTAGATTTTTTAATTATGGGAGAAAAAAAAGATTTGTTTTGAAACCTGTCAGACTTTCATTTATCTGTTGATTAAAAGATGTTTTTAGTCTTAATGGTCTCAATAATGCTGGAAAGAACGTTAACACAATAATTTAACAGTGGGAGAATGGTGCTCTGGTTAATTTCTGATATCCGTAGATAGATTTGTCAGGTTTAAATTATTTTGTGTGTCTATTTGATAACATACTCTACTCTAATAGCTACAAATATGCTTTTCACAGACATGTTACACCACATGCTTTCGCTTTTGGTGGTTCTGCTGTTAGTAGAAGATGCTTCATTTGCAGCGGCTGCTTTACATGAAATAGGTAAAAAAACAACATGCAATATCCCACATATGATAATATGTAGGCTACAGCACTGTTATCCAACTTTCTTATTCTATATAATGTGGATTTATTTCAGTAAATGAGGAGCTCACCATCAAGGATGCTGAGATGACTGAGAACCTCACCAGGACAAACTTTGAACTTTTGGACAAACTGAGCAACAGGTCCAGATATGTTGCAAGGAGCTGCAAAGAGATCAGAGACAGATATAATGAACATGAAGGTAAGTAGCCTGTAGGAGATGTCTCTCTAAGCAATACTTGGACATTAAACAAATATAGTCTTTAATGCATTGGAAATGTAAAAGTCTTTGATAAATTCAATGTGTTGCTGTCCCCTCAAACACTTTTGTACAGATTTGGTATACATCTCAACAGCTGATAACCAATAAATTACAACAAATGTTTTTAACTCATTAACACTAAGTATAATGTTTCCAGATGGGTTGTACTTCCTGAAAACTGCTAATGGCATGGTCTATCAGACTTTCTGTGACATGACCACTGCGGGAGGCGGCTGGACGCTGGTGGCGAGCGTCCACGAGAACAGTATTTATGGAAGGTGCACGGTGGGCGACCGCTGGTCGAGCCAACAGGGCAACAATGCTGAGCTGCCAGATGGAGACGGGAACTGGGCCAACAGGAACACCTTTGGAGCAGCAGAGAGCGCCACCTCGGATGATTTTAAGGTACATATACAACTTGAAAGTGGTGGAAAGTAGCTCATTTACTGTATCTATGTAAAATTTTGAGGTACTTTGCTTGTATTATTGCATTTTTTCTACTTTCCAGAGGGAAATATTGTACTTTTTATTCCTCTACATTCACACACTACAAATGAAGTTGAAAAAAAGGTGTAAATCTGTACACACCCACACAGTCGTGAGAAGAAGTCTAATCAGGAAACATAAGTGAAAACTGTGTGGCACATAGAAATAGAATTAGAGTAAAATGGATATTTCCATTCAAATCAACATAGCAGGATGGTCAGAGTTGCGGCCGTATTATGTGTACCGCTGCCATTGCAAAGACCCGTGACAGCGGGCTAATTCATTTTATTTCTAGGGTCAATGTACAGTGCTGAGAGCCAAATGGCAAACAGTTTAATGTTAGTTCTACTCCCATTCTATTTCTATGGCTGGGCCTTTAAGCTCTGCACCAACACACACAGGTGTTTTCAATGATTTTGTGTGATCTGGCCTCTGGTCAGGACTGTACAGGTGTGTCAGACTGTGCTTAGTTGACTTCTCCTTCACTGTCCTACAGTGCAGTGTTGAGCGGGACAACGGGCCCTTTTCACAGCAGCCATTTTGACATGTCATAGCAGGAAAAGCACAATTAGAATTGATACGATTAAAAACAACATTTCGGTGAGCTGGTTCCAGGTTCTTGTTAATGTGCATGCTGACTTTCTGTCATGGCTTTCTGGAACACCTGTACTGGTCAACATACGTTACATTCATCTTTTTATTTGTCAATAAAAATTAAAGGCCAGAGAAGAAAAAAAAATTGCAAAATTAACAATTCCACCGAATGTTTGACTGATAAAAAATAAGTCAAATGTGATCTAAATCACAATTACAATCGTGACATCTGTGTGTGTACACTTTCACAGAACCCAGGTTACTATGATATAGTAGCAAAAGACATGTCTGTGTGGCACGTTCCCAACAACTTCCCTCTGGAGCACTGGAACCTGGCCGCCATCCTCCGCTACCACACCACCAACCGCTTCCTCCAGCTGTACGGAGGAAACCTCTTTGAGCTCTTCACGGTAACTTAGTAACATGTAGTTATGTTAAATTACAGTGTTGGGAGGTAACTAAGTACATTTACTCAAGTATTGTACAATTTTGAGATATTTCTTTTTCTATTTTTTGCTACTTTGTACTTTTACTTCACTACTTTTCTGAGGGAAATGTACTTTTTACTGCACTACATGTATTTCACAGCTGTAGTTAATTTGCAGATTCAGATTAGGTATACAAAATATAATTAACATATGAATTATGATAGTCTATATTATTATAGATTAAGGGCGGTATATAAATGTGTTACCTCCCCCTTTACCAGCTGTTACATGGACATGATCCTTACACCTAAATGCATCAATCATTATAATCCAATTATATAATATTTATTATTCTGGAATGGGCCATTCGCCATAATGAGTATACTTTTACTTTTGGTATTTTAAGTATATTTTGATTGTAAATACTTTTAAGTACAATTTTGAATGCAGGTCTGGCGTATTGCTACTTTTACTTAGATAAAATATCTGATTACCTATATATATATATATATGTATTGTTACATTCTTCCAGCAATATCCAGTGAGATACAACGTTGGCTCGAGCAGCAACAGAGGGCCAGCTATTCCCATCGTGTACGACCATGGAAACATAGAGTCCACAAAAATGTTATATGGACCCAATCCAAGAGGTAAACAACTCATGTAATAAGAGGGAAATGGAGATAATATAGAGCTTTTTCACCAATATGTAGGCTATAGATGGTTTAGAAAAAAACGAAACCAAATTCTTGTATTTTCTTTAATATATTTATTGTTATTGTTGTTATTATATATATATATCTTGTTCTAATTGTTTGTCATTCACTATTATGTAGTCATATTATTTCTGTATATTAATCTTGCGTTCTCTATAACATTGTGACATTTTAACACTATGTAGGTGGAGGCTTCAAATAAGCCCAGTGGGTTTTTTTGCCTCTTCCTGCACTGTATATTATGTATTTATTTTTGTTATGTTTCTGTAGTCTTAATTTGAACAATAAATAAAAAAATAAAAAAATAAAAAATAAAAATAGTTCATCCGGCTATAATTAAGGTAGCTTTTGAAAAACTCATGTTTTTTTCTGTTTCTATGAAAGGAGAGTTTGAACCAGGTTTCATCACATTCAGAGCAATAAACAATGAACGTGCCGCCACGGCGATCTGCTCCGGGGTCAAGCCCATCCGCGGATACAACACTGAACATGTGAGTCAGACAATTCAGCTATCAGTCAACACAGAAACTGATACACAGTGTAATAATCCTGCTGTTGTTTGTGTGTCTCCAGTACTGTATAGGAGGAGGTGGATATTTCTACACTGACCAGTGCGGGGACTTCCCATCATTTGACTGGGACCGACTGGGAAGGGAGCAAGGCTGGAGCGCTTCCAAAGAGATGACTGAGGCTGCTGTTTTACTGTTTTACCGCTGAGCGGACTACTTGCACATGTAGCTTATGACTATGGCATGTTGTAGTCAAATAGATTTCAGTTCAGGTGAAGTCAGGTTTATTTGTGTAGCACTTTATCACAGCATCAGTCTTTATATTAAAGAGAATGAGCCCTGTGCCTCTGCTTGTGTCCGTAAAGAACAGACCTAATATTACGTTAAACACTCATTTGTAATTAAGCCACACACCAGTAGATGGCGGTATTGAACTGCATATTAAAATAAACCATTAACATTGTGCATTTCTTGAGTATTTATTGGGCATTTTTATGCCTTTATTACAGACAGGTGAGAGGTGACAGGAAATGAGAAAGATGCAACAAATGTCTTCAGCCGGCAGAGTGGGCATCTTAACCTCTGACCTTTAACCTCTAACCTCAGGACTATTCAATTACTTTTTTTGCCTTGTATCAAATATCAACTAGTCTCATCCAAGTTTGGCATGATGAAGTTTCCACCCAGACCACTGACCATGACATTGTATTTATCCTTTTAATTCAGTGAAAGTCTCTCTGTACTTAATTATTACGCGGCTGTGTTGAATACTCGATTCTGATTGGTCAATCTACGGTCTGTTATGTCTTTATAGCAGACCGTTGCTATGGCCACAGTTCTGACGTCGGACTCTGGTGGACCGTTATTGTGTCAAATTATTGATTTCTTTGGAAAGTAGCCGTGTAATAAGCGGGATAATGTACAGCTAGCGGGTCATTGTTGTGAAAGGAACCCCTTCAGGGCGATGAGAGACCCCTCCGCCCTGTTGGGGTTTATTTCACAACAATGACCCGCTAGCTGTACATTATCCCTTACATATTAACCAACTACTTAAAAATATTTAAAGTGCTTCTAAATATGGCTTTAATCTCTTGTTATGGTCCAAATACAGTTCTAGAGGCAGCACATTTGTTTTTTGTGTTTGCACAAAATATCACTCGTTACCTGTAATACAAAACCCATTAATGGATATGGCATTTTTTCTATCTATGTATATTCTTTTGTCAACAAATCCCATGAAAAGAAGAAAAACAACAACGCGTTAGTCTGTCTCTCAATACTGAAGATATAAATCTCAAAAAAATGGTCACAAATATAGTTTTATTCATACATAAGGACAAAATAATTAACAAAATACTGTAAAATAAAACAGCTGGGCCCCAGTTTTTAAGGATATGTAACTAAAACAAGTCCAAATAGTGCATTTCTTGAAGAACTATTTACAGCTGCGGATTAATACACATTTGGTATGCTAGCGAGTATTTACACCAGCAGGACGGTGTTTGTGGGATTAACTCAAATACACTAAAGCGCCCATGTTCATGATAAGGAAGGAACATGTCACCAGTGCAACAGTGGGCCTTATTGATGTGTGGAGGTCTGGGACACAGAGGAATAAACTACTGTATATCAGGCTACACAGACAACAGTTAGTGGGGGAAAAGATCATTGTTGTTTTTGTTCATTTCATGGGTTTTGTTGGCAATAAGAAACATAGTTGGACTAAACTGGTCTAAGGGAGTGTGGACGAGCAGATCAGATCCGGATTATAAATGTCACAGAAGAAGGTTAAAGGGATAGTTTTGGTGTTTTGAAGTGGGATTGTATGAGGTACTTATCCATAGGCAGTGTATTACCTACAGTAGATGATGGTCGGCGCGTCCCCAGTTTACAGAAACAAACAGTAGTACCGACACAAGAGCAAAGCAATGTACTGCAAAGTAAAACATATTTTAGCCACTTAAAACAAAGGCTCACCTAAAAAAATCAGTATCAGTTTAAGTGTACGCTATATTTATAATATTTTCACTGCTTTATCTTGCTGTCAGACAGCTCTTTCCTTCACCTTTCTGATGGGGAACTGAACTGAAAGTGAAACGTATCTATGCTTTCTTCAAAGCCAGCAGGCTCAGATGACAAAACAGTATAGGAAAGTTTCATTTTCAGTTCAGTTCCCCATCGGAAAATATTCTAAATATAGTGTACACTTAAACGGATATAGATTTTTTTTAGGTGGGTCTTTCTTTTAGGAGGCTGAAATGCATTTTTCTTTGCTTTGCTCTCGTGTCGGTACTCCTGTCTGTTTCTCCAAACTGGGGGCGTGCCGACCGCCATCTACTGGAGGTAATACACTGACTAGTGATAAGTATCTCATACAACCCCACTTCCAAACATGCAAACTATCCCTTTAAATGTTTAACAAGAGACCGAGAGGGGATGTAAAGAGGGGAAGGTAAGGATGAAGGCATATCGCACAGTCCCTGCTGTATTCTCCATTTTATGCAACGTATCTTTAAAGAATAATGGAAGATTACTGTCCACATTAAAATCTTTAAAAATCATTGTCTTCATTATGTCGAGGGAAACATTTCTGACTTGCAAAAAAAAGCAAAAGGTGAGAAATGTGAGGTAAATATTGTGTTTAATAAACAAACATCAGTCAGGGAACTGACATTAGTCTGGGGATGGAGAAGAGGGGAATATAAAGCACAACGCACATGTGTAGAGGTGGGTGGGTGGGGGGAGGGGGGACGTATTTATCTGTTACACAAGGTGCCCCCGTACAGTAGGAGCAGGAAGTTCTATATAACATACAGATCAGGATCCAAGTCTACGGTACAAAAACTTAGCAGCAACATGTTAACATCGGAGACCAAGGGGCTAACAAAGTAGTTTCATTTAGAAAAAGTCACAGTATTCTTTAAGCATAAATTTGTTAAAAAGGTAAAAACAGTTCTAAGCATCCTCTAGGGTCAATGCTACTCACAAGATCTGTGTGTGAAATACATAGGTAGGGAAATTATCTATACATTTATACTCTAATATAAAGACCTTCTGGTAATGGCACAGTACAAACTCTCAGGAAACGCGACAAAAATATACAATGTCTTCACGTCACATTTGCAGATTAAAATGTAACTAAGGTCTCTGGCAAGCACAATAGTTTCAGTGATCAAAAAAACAACTTCTCTTCAACCAAAATAAAGGACACCATTTTGTTAGTTCAGCTATCTTGACAGATTATGTCTTTTTAATACAAAAATAAGGACAAATATAAATTAATATATATTAAAAGAATCAGATTGATACATAGGGGATCTACTGAATAAGTACAGGTATTTATGATACAATAAATACTTGTCATTCATGACTGGGGGGTAGATAAACAGAGAGTACTGTATTTAACCTGGCAGGTATTATGTTGAACTCTTCTACAGGTGAGAGCATTTGTATGTGTGTGTGTGTGTTTGTGTGTGTGTGTGTGTGTGTGTGTGTGTGTTGTTCAGTAGCTGTAAAAAATACCACAAGTTTGAGCACAGCTGTGTGTCGGATCGTGCACACAGTCTCAGAGGGTTCAGGAGGTCTGTTGAGGGAGACGTCAGACTACAGTGGTGGTTTCTTGTGTTGTAGGGGGTTATCACTGCCTGCCGTCTCCCCGTGCACCTTAATGCAGCTCCTCCTAGTGGTGAGTCTGTGATACTACCAGTTAAGGTTACTCCTAAAACACACAACTCACAGACAGGAAGCAGGGAGTCTACAGGAAGCGGTCAGCCGTCAGTGACCGGTCAGTCCTCCGGGGAAGAGACAGTGTGGCACACCATTGGAGTCATCATGACCAACAAAAAGATGGAAGGAAAAAGTCAACTCTTGTGTTTTTTTTTTTTTTGTCTTTTTCTCCACTTCATAATAAAAAATAAGTCTGTTTTTGTACTTTACAATACAATTCAACATCCCCACCGAGGAAGCATCAATCATCAGTCCAGCACTGACAAAGAAAAGAAACTCTTTTTTAAGTTGTTTCTCTTTTTTTTTTTTTGCCTTTTCTTTTTTTTTTTTTAAGGGTTTTTAAAAAAACAGTGATGGTGGGGGGGAAGGGACTGTGGAGGGTTTTCTCAGGAGGAATCAGGACCTTGGACAAGGGGGATCAAGTAAGGCGGGCAAGAACATAAAACATATCTGGAGGAGAGGAAATCTGCCAAGGGTGTTGTCTCTTTTTTTTTTTTTTTTTCTCTTCTCTTTTTTTATGAGGAACACTTTGTACAGCCACACTTGACCACTTTCTCCACTTCCTGGACAAAAGAAGAGCCGTCAGTGCACTGGAAGGTGTATTTCCTGCGTTTGCTGCGGAGGGGGGTGCAGCAGGTGCTTTGTCCGTCTGCTCCCCCCGGGCAGCTGCCCCGACACTCTAGGCGGGAGACCTTCTCCTGGGTTTGGCACGCCGCGTAGCCTTGCTGTCTCTGGTAGACATCTCGGATCCGTTCCCCTCGGCAGGCCACCTCTGCAGGCATGAGGAGGGAACAGGGAGGTTACAAGTTATCCACGCTTTTAACCGCTTTGAAGCGACAACGTCACAATGACAATAGTGATCTTAAGCCGCCCACACATGATCAGAATCGCTCTGCGCTGGCTGTGCCATTCTTTTCCTATGGGGAGAGTGGTGCCAGACTCATGGATGTATAAAGAGAACTGGATACAGCGTTGGAGAAGGGGCCCCGTTCATTCCTATGAAAGTTGCTCAGTGGCGCATGAAGCCAAAACGGCTCGACTTCCGACTGGAAAATTACCCGGATCTTCCGGCGGTCTTCCGCAACCATTGGCCCATAGAGGCGCAGTAGCGTATGCTCGGTCACATGGCTCGGTCACTGGGTCACAATGTCATGCTGTCGTCACGGCTTGCCAACTCCGCTTCCCAGCCCTTGCTCCAGCCTCAGTCTGGGTCTCATTCACATGAACGGAGGAAGGGAAATAACTCTGGATTCGACTATTAGTGCATTTTACAACTTTTAGGACCTCATGATCTAAATAAGGGCTATTCAAGTGTTCGTACTGGCAGGTTGATTCACCTCAAAAAAAAATTCCGACAGACGTCTCTTTCCCAATGTAAGTCTAAGGGAAAAAGTATTATTGGGCCTAATGGCATCACGTGACGGACACGGAAGTTGTAGTACCGCCGTTTGGCCACTACGAAAATAGGGATCAACGACCGGCGCTCTTCCCGGGGGTTTGGCCAGACTAGGCGGAAGCGCTACCCTTGGTGTGGCACACCGCTCAAAATTGCCACCAAGTGCTGCGCTCAAAGTTCAAATTACATCAACTTTGACCTTGGTTGCCGCTGACCTTTCAAAGAGCAACCAATGAGATAACAGCTGCAACGGTTGTTGCCTAGAAACAGTGAAGGGTGTTCCTTACGCACTTTTTGATGGCATATTATACCTGCGCTGAGCCTTGCCTTTGTAAAGGGCTCTGCGCCCAAGCTCGCGGTGAGCAAAGAGCAAATTTGTTATCATGTGAAGGCAGCTTTAATGTAAACAACTAAACAGTAACTCAACATGTCAGTTAAATGTAGAGAGGACAAGAAGAGGACATTCAAATGAGACAAAATGCCGCCATGAAGGATGACACACTGAAAAAATCCCTTGCTATAACGAAGCAAAATACTGTGAAATGTTGAGAAATTTGCTAGTATCAAAAAAACAAATCTGCCAATGGAGTACGACATGAGAGTTGTGAAATCATTTTTTTTACCTAAATAATTTGTCTTTTAACTCAGCAAAATGCAGGAGTTACTATGGATATTTCTGCTTCTTTATGTACTATCGATATTGGGATATAACCATGTAGTCCTGATTTCAGACTAGTTTCTTGACAACTCTAGTTACAAATAGATTGTATATCTTAGAAGAGACCAGTTACCTTTAAAAGAGTTTAATACTCTACCTTGATTGTCTATCTTGGATGATAAAAAAATAATCATTCTAAAATAAGATACTATGTCTACCTTTGAGTTATCATATTGCTGTGCGTAATTTAGAAGATGAAAAATAAAAAGCAAGGAAAACAAGGTGAAGCAGGGGCAGTGGGTGGACGTATTTTGGGTTATATTGGAGAGGAACCAAGAAACGAAATGAGAAAAAAAAGAGGGCGACAGACAGCGGGATGTGACCAGGCAGTCTCACCTGAGTTATCCCCCGCGAGGGATTAAGAGAAGGCTCAGGAGATGCTGAGTTGAAAAAGCAACGGGTTAAAAGCATTAACGCAGAGACATTAAACACTGTTAGACACACAAAGTAACAGACAGCAAAGCAGAAGTTTAGAAGAGGTGCTGTTAAGAGGATTAAAGAAATTCAAAAGCGTGTACAGCAACAGATATTATTTCTTAGGAGAATGTGAGTCAGTTTACTGTAAACGCATACGCATGTATCCCCTCTTTTTTCTCACCTCTGTCACACGCCTCCCCTGTATATCCACTGTTACACTCGCAGTAGGCCTTGCCCAGGCCCGACACTCTACATTTGCCGTGTTTACAGCGAGACAGACTGCAGGGGTTAGCTGCGTCCTGGTCCTGCTCATCACAGAGTACGCCAGCGAAACCAGGCTGGCAGCGGCACGAGTAGGAGTAGGAGTTGATTGGAAGGCAGGTACCATGGATACACCTGAGGATGGAGGAGGGAGAGACAGTAAAGATAAAAGATGTGGACAGATCTCCCGGCTAAATCCCTCTTCGGGTCTTGGACAAAAAAACTGTGGTGTTTAAACTCATACAAGTACTGTAATCACCCACACACCAACACATAGACAACACTCACTTGTTGCCATCACAGGGGTTGTTGACTTGCTGGTCACACACTGTTCCCGTCCAGCCCGGGTGGCAGGTGCAAGTGAAGCCACGATGTCCCGTTGGGTGGCAGTCACCCTGGACGCAGGCCCCTCTCTGGCAGGGCTGGCAGCCCGGCTCCACCCCGTGGCCCAGCCACTGTCTGGTGGTGCTCTGTGCGGTCCCGGAGCCTGGGGCCCCTGTCCCCAGCCCGGCCCCCAGGTCCTGGAGCTTCCCGTTGATGTACAGGTTACGGAGGCAGCCGTGGAAGCTGGTGCCGTTGCGTCCGCCCGAGCTATGCTGCAGAGACGAGAGACCCCCGGAGGCTGAGGCACGTTCTGGCATTCCTGGAGGAAGAAGGGATGAGAGAGATTAGAGCATCAAATTACACAAGGTACATATCATATATCATATATATATATACAGTATAAGTATATACCAGAAGTGCACAAAGTCAATCAGATGAAATTTTCTTTATATAGTGGCTTTTGTGCAAGATTGCAATGTGCGTTTCACACATAAGGGCCTGTGTCCACCAAAGCGTTTTTCCCGGCTGAAAACGCCAGGCGCTCTTCTGAAAACAGGAGCGCTTGAGAGCACTTTGGAGGTGCAGCGTTTTTCCAGCTGAGACGCTTTAAGTGCGTCTGGTTGCTATGATACAGAATATCCAAAGAAGTATACATGTCGGCACAAGGTAGAGTGCTTGCTCTGGATGAAGGGAAGGCTGAAGTACGTAGGGAGAGAGGACAAATCGGCCGGTCTATGTGGGTTCATGAGATTTTATGGGCATGGAAACAACTTTATTATCCCTCATGGGGAAATTGGTTTGGTCCAGTGCTCCACACATGAGGAGAACATAAAGTCCACCTTTAAAAACAATAAAAACAACAGCATAACATACACAATAACACCACAACATACTAATAATAATAAATACATTTGATCATGTTGTGTGGTAGACTATTTGTCTCGCCCCTGTGATTGGGCAGCTGGGTAAAAAGTGACAGTGACGAGTGCAGTGTTTTAACCAAAGTTGAAGATTTTTCAACTGTCCCGACCTGAAAAAATATGCCAAACGTGCAGCGGTTGGCGCAGAATAGACGCTCGGCGCCTCATCACGCTGCTGGTGTTTTTACCACAGTGTAAATACGCAGCGCTCAATTACAAAGCATTAAAAAAATACACTGGACTCAGGAAAAAAAGCTTTAGTGGCCCCTAAAAGGATAAAGACAACGGATTAAATAGTAAAATTAGTGTTAATAGTTATTTGAATACTAGGCTAAAATGTGTTAGGTTTTAGTTTGAAAATGAAAAGCGTTGGGATGCCTCTTTCCTCTGGCAGGCCGGTCTAATCTGCAGTTTATCTTTTTCTTTCTGTATTTTGGTAAAACTCTTAAAACGAATCAAGGTTTCTTTTAGTGATATTTTTTGTGGGCTTCAAATTTCAAATCAGGATAAAAATGCACATCAAGGCTACTTGTGGTTTGATGTTTTATGCCAGGGATTTTAAGTTAGTCTATGTTGGCCTTTGCTCCAATAGAAAAACATCCTTTTTTGTTATTTTTGGCTATCAGCAGGATATTGTGTGACGATCAATACACAGAACCAGTAAATATTCAAAATAATGCAACAGCACACATTTGAAGAGATCAATTAAAAATCTGCCTTATGTCCTGTTATTACGATATATTTATCACACATGACCAACAATGTGAATGTAAAGGACTTTATTTGACAATAATATATTACAAATATTCCTGTTTCTTTATAATTGTCTTTGCAAATAAACCAGATTTTCCTGAATAATACATAAATCTATGCAGTTATCCTCTTTGACCTGCAGTGGTATCGATTATGTATTTGTTTTCAGTCATTCAGACACACACACACACACACACACACACACACACACACACACTATACTCGGGTCCTTACCTCCTAGGTAAAGCGGAGAGTCTATGTTGAGTGTGGACTGTTTGCTGATGGAGTTGATGGATTTGGGCAGCCCGCCGTCGATGGACAGAGACAAAGTCTGGTCTGATGCTACCAACTCCACAGCGTGGAAGCTGCCATCATTCACTGTCTCCACACTGAGGGAGAGAGAAATTCGGTCTAAACGTTTCTATCATCAATCATGTGAAGTTGGACATTTCTGCTTGTATGTGCATGTACCTGTATATAGCAGAAGGAGGGTATGATCCGGTGTCGTAGCTGACCCTCAGGCGTCCCCTGTACAGCTCCATGGCAATGTGATCATTGTCCCCTTTATACAACAACACGCCACTGTCCTCATCTGTAGCAATCTGAAAACACAGCGGGATGTTTGTGTAAATTACCTTAAATAAATAAAAGTACAAAAACAACAATGTAAAACTACTCCTGTTACAAGTAAATGTCCCGCATTCAAATTCAGCCGCAAAATGTACAGGTACTCTACAGTACTGCACACTTAAACGTGTCTTTTGAGCTCTGAACTAAATTATATGACATAGCATTTCGTGGGTTGAAAATGACTCAACACGCCATCTACTGTTTTAAATTAGCCCTGAACCTTGCATGGCCAATGCTGAGGAGAGTCGACCAGTTGGGACCAGTGGGTAACCTCCGGGCCTGAGAAGTGAGGTCAATACAGAAGTGCCTTAAACTTGCATTCTTTCTAATAGCCAGCAGGGGGCGACTCCTCTGGTTGCAAAAAGAAGTCTGATTGTATAGAAGTCTAAGAGAAAATGAGCCTACTTCTCACTTGATTTATTACCTCAGTAAACATTGTAAACATGAGTTTATGGTCTCAATCGCTAGTTTCAAGTCTTCTTCAATACAGTATGATGTTCATTTAGTAAATGATGGTCCCATTTAGAGTCAAATAGACCATAAAGCAGGGTGTGCTTTAGGGGGCGTGGCTTCCTTGTGATTGACAGGTCGTTACCACGGCGTTGTCCGGTCTGGGAGTTGTCAGTGTTTTCGTCGTACAACTTTAACCCTTTCACAGTTCTGTCGTTGGGTGCAGAGCAGGTAGAGTACAATGTTTTTTTTTTAGCTTTTATCGCTGAAAACAGCAGCCTCCTGCGTCGGAAAACGTCGCTACGAGAGCGTTGACAGTGAACCAAAACCTCTAAATTATGAGACTCGGTATGAAGCGCACACCTGTAGGCTGATGTTGGTTTCCGGCGAGAGGAGGCTGGAGGGAAGTTGCAAGTAGGACTCGCGGTTGACAAAGTTGACACTGACGAGCGTCTCACAGCGTTCGCCCTCGTAGCCGTGGAGACACTGGCAGCGGGGGTCCGCTCCCATGACGACGCATTGCGCCCCGTTGAGGCACTCGTGGTTGTCACATGGGCTGGTGCGAGGAAGGACCATCGGGGGAGAGAACTCGCAGAATAACCCGCTGCAACACACACACAGACACACACAAACACACACATTGAATACAAATACCTAAAATTGTGCTCTTTAATTATTATATACAAGTATGATGGTGATACATTCAAGGGACTGTTTGTATCCTTTTACAGGTATAAATCTACCGGGTCGGGATCCCATGCACGCTCGCATATGCGCGCTCGCGTGTGGCTACGCTGTTCAGACCGCTCCTCTGCTTGTCTTCTGCCTCGTTCTCGCTCCACCTCACTTTCATGCGCGCACACTACACACTGCAGAAGAGTTAGTAGCTCTGAGATTATCTAGTGAATGTACAGTGGACGTTTGTGCAGAAATAACTGCTGCAGCTCCTCCAGACCAACAGAGGTTTTCCGGGTGCCGGTGTCTCCCTCCGGCTGCGGTCGCGAGGCGATAACGTTTCTCTTCCTGCTTCAGCCCCGGCACCGACCCGCTTTTCCTGCCTCAGCCCCGCTGCTTCAGCCTCCGGGCCTCCGCTGAGGCAGGAAAAGCGGGTCGGTGCCGGGGCTGAAGCAGGAAAAGCCAACACTAGGATCAGCATTGTTTCATGGAGAGACCTTCGTTTGGTCAGCTAACATTACTGCCAAGCAGGTGAAATATAGAGTGATATTGTGATTTTAGCTGACGTGTGTCGCCTCACTGTTTTGAGCGATGCTCGTTCATGTCTATTTAGAGCGAGCAAGCGCGAGCCCGACGCTGACTTTCGTTGACATAACGGCCACAGGTGTCGCTGTTAACAAGCATTTCTGAAAGTTACAAATAGTCCCTTTAGGTATGAGTTAATTTTTTTTTTAACAACTCTCAATTCCATAATTACCCAACCAGACAGGCTGACAATCTTCATCTACCTTTGTATAAAACATCTCAGTTTTCTATCAAATTTATCCATTTAATGGATTCCTCTCCGTCATTGTCTATGTCTAAAACAAAACTTTCTCTTAGAAACTGTAAATATAGCAATTACTCCTGCTTCTTTGAAACAGTTTCCAATGATGGCTTCTGAGATGGTTCTGTGTAACAAACCATCTGACAGGGTCAGGTAAGCAAATTTCCTCTCTGGGGATCGATAAAGGTTTGTCTTATCTAATGTTGTCTTTATTCTTGTTTTTTTAAAACTTATATTATTGCCAACTTGGGGTGCTACATCTGCGAACACAGACTGTTTTAAAAACTGTCTTTGTTGCTGCTTTCAGGGACAATTCAAAATCTGAGATTTACGAGTTAAAAAGAATTACAAGCTATAACAATGTTGGGAAATCAAACCCAGAACTCACAAACATGGAGGAGAGTATTTACTATAAAAAATCTTTTTTTCCACCCAAAATTCATTACCACACAATGATATGGTAACTTTGTGATAGATGGATATACAGAAATGTTAGAAATGTTTTAAAACATCGTCAGCACTGCACAATACTATTATTATGACACTGTGGTGAAGAGAGTAGTACTTTGATATCATCATCAGTTTGTGTGAGTACCTGCTGGGATGTGTACCTCACCTGTATCCCGCTAGACAGACGCAGGTGTATCCGTTGACTGCGTCGATGCACTGACCTCCGTTCTGACACTTGTTCTCCTCACAGTCGTCATAGTCCAGATCACAGTGCTCACCTACATAGCCTGGAGTGCACTCACACCTGAAATGTACACGCGCATACAAACACAGTTGATACTGAGCTTTAATCCTCAGACTGAGCAGCAGCCTTCTTGGTTAAACACACAGACAATCTGGAGGATGTACAAAGACGTATTAATGACACGCACACACACAAACCCAACCCTGATCTTAACCACGTGCCAGAATACAGAAAGAAATGTAGGACAGACAATGAAAGTTTAAGGTTTCAAGATGCCTGATGATGAGCACTGGCTTCCAGACATCATTATGTCTAAAGGCTGTTACACACCGAAGGCGTTTTTTTTCCCGTGTGATTAATTTGCACGTCAAGACATTTTTTCAAACTGTTTTTGTCATGAGTAATTTCACACAGAACGTGTATATTATGCTGCAAAGAAGGGACGTAATCTTAAAGGGACTGTATGTACGTTTTTATGTACGCAAATTCACGCATTTTCCTGTTGTTTTTTCGTCACGCCCCCGGTGTGTAAAGGCCTTAAGTGTTGATAACTTTATATAGCTTAGCAACGGAGCACACAAACACACACATACAGAGGCAGAGACACACCACACTGACCCCAGTACACATCGCAAGGGAGTAAAACTAAAGCAAGGTTTAGATAAAATCTGGAGAGGAAACCTTATGAGGGAGCCCAAATCACACTCCAAACACCTCCCCTCCACACACACACACAAACACGCGCGCACACACACACACACACACACACTGCTTATCCCTGCAGGGAAAAACCAGCGACTCATTTATTTCAGTACGAGAAATGTTAGTACTCAAATCCTGTGGGAGAGAAACAAGAAAACACTGCTAACTCCACTAACTCTGCATACGTGTGTGTGTGTGCGCGTGCGTGCATGCGTGCGTGTGTGTGTGCGTGTGCGTGTAGTCCACTCACTTGTATCCCTGAGGGGTCAAAATGCACTTTGAGTCGTGCTGACACGGGTTGAGCTCTGGAGCGCAGAAATCCAGTTTCTCCTCGCATAGCTCCCCTAGGAACACACACACAAATCATCTTAACACCGTTTCAATACTTTGCATACCATTAACAAAAATAATAAATAATAAAGTGAAATTATAATATAAAACACCTCAATATTTGCCAACTCTACCGCCTTTACAGTGTTTGTGCAATTGAGCATCTCAGTGTGTGTATGCAGTACTGTATGTATCTGTACTGCAGGCCCAGAAATGTGTGTGTGTGTGTGTGTGTGTGTGTACTCTGATGATGGATGACTCTCTTGTGGCCAGGACCAACACAGCACTCTGATAAATGATCTCATCTCTGGGAATGTCATATTCCTGATGATATCCCGCGCGTATATCCCAACGTTCCTGAAACTCTGAACTCCGAACAAATCGCTGATGAGGCATCAGGGAATAAACCAATATTCCTGACAGCACAAAGTCCATTCTGGGAATAATTACATGATCACCTGGGGATCAATGATGAACGTGTGTGAAACAATGGGAGAGGCATGTTTGTGCTTTGGAGCTTCTATTGCAGCAGTAACAGCGCTACCTCACTTATTTGGAAGCAGTCATATTAGCTTAAAGGGATAGGTCAGGTGTTTTGAAATGGGGTTGTATGAGGTACTTATCCACAGTCAGTGTATTACCTACAGTAGATGACGGTCAGCACACAGGATGGAGAAACAGACAGGAGTACCGACACGGAATCAAAGCAATGTACTGTATGACGGCAAAATGTTTCTTAGCACCTAAAAGAAAGGCTCACCTAAAAACAATCCATATCAGTATACGCTATATTTAGAATATTTTCACCGGTTTACCTTGCCGTCAGACAGCGCTTTCCGATCGGGAACTGAGGCCGTTATCTGTGCTCTGCGAAAGCAACCGGATCTGTAATTTTACCTCGCACAACACGGGATTGTTGGTCTAACGCTGCCTCGATCGGTTAGTCTGTATGTGCTGTTGTGTGACGAC
The DNA here is from genome assembly GCF_015220745.1 of Sebastes umbrosus. Lineage (NCBI taxonomy): Eukaryota > Metazoa > Chordata > Actinopteri > Perciformes > Sebastidae > Sebastes > Sebastes umbrosus. The sequence continues at coordinate 12,476,079 of NC_051271.1, forward strand.
ACAAACAGACTAACCAATCGAGGCAGCGGTAGACCAGCAACCCCTGAGTTCCGCGGGGTAAAATTATTGTTTTTTTCAATGGAGTCTGGTGGCTTTGGCGAGAGCATAGATAACGGCTTCAGTTCCCTGTCGGTAACATAGACTGTATAGCTGTCTCACGGCAAGGTAAACCGGCGAAAATATTCTGAATATAGCGTACAATGGGCCTTTCTTTTAGGAGGCTAAAATACGTTCTGCTCACGGCCCCGTCCACAGCAGTATATTGCTTTTCACCTGTGTTTGTCCTCTTGTCTGCTTCTCCAAACTGGGGGCTTGCTGACCGTCATCTACTGTAGATAATACAATGACTATGGATAAGTACCTCATACAACCCCACTTCAAAACACCCAAACTATCCCTTTAATAGATTCTTATTCTTAAAAGGGAATCCTCACATACGTTATAATTTAACAGTGGGTCTTGTCCCACTCCGCAGATTTTTTAGCAAGTTTTAATTGTATTTGCAGTTGTGTTTCTTATTTTACATGAATATGTAAATTATTTGCATTCATATTTTTGTTTTCTATGTGAGACTAGCTTATAACAAGTTGGTCACCAAAAAGTAGTCGTATTAGTCACAAGAACAGTTTTGAAGTGGTATACAGTAAGTTAGATATTTAGGTTGCAGGCAGCAGACTAGGACACCATCCAGATACGTGCTAGTCTCCACCAAATGCACAATTTACTCCTGTCTGAGTAAAGTTTGATAAAAAACTTTAGAGCCAAGCTGTTTATATCTGATATCACTGAGCCCTTAAAAAAAATTAAAGTGATCCGTTTTTAAAGATTTATGTATTCTGGAGGAACGAATGGTCTCGTGGCTGTCAGGCAGGCAGATTGAGAGATGGAATAATAAGATGGAAGTTTGGTCTTTTTATGGGAATATTTGACAACAACAAAATCATAGAAAATCACCAGCCTTCTCCTGTAATGTCAAAATGTTCACCTGGAATATTATGACACATTATTTACTTTAGTAGTGACATGTATGCATAAAGCAGCAAGCGGAATAACACCCAGACATCTGAGAAGATGAATTAAACACTCAGCGGTCTGTTTGAACATCAAGGACATGCTGCTAACATGGAGCATGACTGCATACAGTATGTTCAGTCTGTGGTACTGACGGCGAACATTTCTGGGCAGCGTGGATAAAGCACAGGAAATGAGGGAAGGAAGGAAAGGATGGAAGGAAGGAAGGAAGGAAGGAAGGAGAGAGGGACAGGAAGGACAGAGAGAAGAACAGACTAACCTCTCTCCACCTCATTGGTAGCAGCTGCAACCACAAAAAAAAAGACAGACGACATATGATAGAAAGCAGAGCGAGACACGAAAAGAGACACAGGACAGCGAGACATAGAAAAGACAGAGAGAGAACACCGCCACAAAGGTTAGCAGTCAGAGGTGATTAGCACAGTGCAAAAGCAGACAAACAAGTAGCAACAGACCCATGTTAGTTAGAACAAATATGATTTGTCTGCAGTTTATTACTGTAAAAAGGCCTTCCTTAAATGTGACATACATACTGTTGCAAAGTGGGGCAAGTAGAGAAGTAAAAGTCCCAATTATTCTTCCCATACACAACGTTACGTGACTCACACTTGGAGCACTTCTACAGCTGGACCCTATTTTCCTATGTTTTAATGTTATGTTCCTTATGTTTAACTGACTAATAGCAACAACAATTTCTGGAATTGGTCCAGTATTGAGTGAGAGCGCTGTAGACAGCAGCTGCTCACGGGCTTTAATATGGTGCTATTACGCTGGCACCGTTATTTACTTCCACTAAAAGTGCTGGTTTTTGCCATGACAGGCTCTGATTGTTATAGAGAGGTGAAGTCCCTCCACGTCCGGTGGACACCATGGGACCTTATTTTGGAAAAAATATGAACTGTAGTCAACGGAGAGAGACAAATATTGTTTTCATCGTGTTTGAATTGCGCCATGAATCACACATATAAGGTTTGTCAATTTAAAAGATCATTTTGCATTTCAAGAAAGTCACAATTTGTCGTGGGTTTGTCGTGGTATCATATAGTTTTGTGTGAAACTGCTCAGTGAACTCCATCTGACCACGCACAAGTGTAACGTTATCTCACCTGATGTGTTTTACACTGGTCTTTTTATCAGCCGGGAAACGAAAGAACGAACGACACCCGTTGCTGGCGTGAGTACATCCCAGTACGAAATACACAGGCATCGTAGCTTCAGAGAGAGAGACGTCACTTACGCGACTTTTGGGTTTGTAGTCTTTCTAATTACGTATTCATACTTCAACAGTTTTACAACAAACTGAGACTTTCTTGATTCGCAAAATTATCTTTTAAATTCACAAACATAATGTGTGCAATTCATGGAGCAATTCAAAAAGGATCAAAATATTATTTGTCTCTCGCCTACTGTACATATTTTTTCCGAAATGTGGTCCCATGGTGGTCCAACGGAAGGGGCGGGACTTTGACTCTCTATTATACTGTAAGTGTCTGACATTATGGAAAGAGTCTCTCGTTCTGAAATCTGGCGAGGTGACGAGTTGCCGGAAGACAGCCGGACAGAGTTTGTTGTGTTGGAGTAAAGAAACTGAGTTTAGTGTTATCTAACAGATTGTCAACATCATGGCTGAATATTTAGATGATTTTGACAATGTGGATGAGGTCTTTGAATTCGATGGCTGCCTGTATTTATTTGAACCAGAGTATACGGATATTCAGATTTCACAACCAGACCTTTCCTTGAGCAGGACTTGGACACAATAACAAACTCTGTAGGGTCCTTTCCATAATGTTGTCAGACAATTCTAACAATCTGAGCCTGTCAGTGACAAAAACAAGCACTTTTAGTGGACATAACGTTATATTGACGCTGCTTACTTGCCCTTGTTTCATCGAACTCCCTCAATACTAGACCAATTTCAGAAATAGTTGTCCCCATTAGTCAGTTAGACCCAAAAACATGGGGAAATAAGAAATAAGTTATCCTTTAAACTCATCAGTAGAACAAAAGATGAACGACTGTGTTCGAAAATATCTGGTTCTTTGATAAAAAGTCAAGGTACAAGCTTGTTTGTACATAAAATTTTCAAGGTAAAAGTTAACTACGATTCCCAAGGTGCATTTTGGCAAGACACATCCAATCACTGAGCTAAAAAGTATTTTACGTTTGCAGCTAACGACGGGAGAAAGTTTAAGATTAAGGGGAAAACTGACAACACAACCTGCAGCTCAAATCAATTGAGTTTTAATTTCTGATTCTTGACTGTATTCTTCTCCATGGCAACAGTGGCCAAGGCTCATGGGTATTGTAGTATTTTGAGCCATCTGCCATACCAAAATGATGCACCAAGGAAAATGATTTCCCTCAGAAACAAAGTTGAAATAATTAAAACTGGTGGCCATAACATAAACCTACAGGATTGTTGCGTTGTCCTGGAGAGTCACGTGGGTATTACCTGTGTATTCTGGCGAGCACATGCATGTGTAGTTGTTGATTCCATCGACGCAGGTGGAGTTGTTCTCGCAGTCGTTGTCTTCGCAGTCGTCAATGTTGATCTCACATCCGTCGCCTTCAAAGCCCTCTGGACACACACACCTGAGATAACACACACATCAGTAAGCAGGTATCGAAGGATAAACACATGTAGGGCCGCATGCAGAACATTGAGAAACAGAAATCTTTGGGATGACAAAGACAGACACACACACACACACACACATACACGCACACACATACACTTTCAATGCGTGCAGCTCATAACAGCAGTGTCAGCTCCATCTACATATCCCCAGTAGAGAGTCATTATTCTGTTAACGTGAGCGTGCCTCAACTCTGTAACTACTACTCAGGTTTATTACTGCGTACACACACACACACACACACATACAGAGTGGTATATTATGGGTCTAATAAAGAGCTCTTATGCGGCACACACTCGGGTGGATTAATATCTCATTATATAGTCAACGACAGCCCTTCACGATAAATATTCCACCCCGACGCTGGAGAAGGAAGAGAAAGCGTGCAAAGATGGAAATACAGACATGGAGAGGAAGACTGATATGAAAAAGTAACAGAGAAGACAGAGAGAGGGCGAGGAAAGAGAGAAGCAGGAGGGGGTGTGATCTTGGGCTGGTCTAATTGTCTGTGTGGGTGGTTAAAATCAGCTTGGAGCGCGCAGACAGGCGTCAGCTCCCCTCCTGTTACTGCGATACTTAACGGCCTAACCTTCTCATTAAAATTAACATGTTGGAATAGACGTATTCTCCTAACGGGCATCACTGCTGCCAAAAAGATGCAGGCTTTATGTTGGGAACCTCCACATAAAGTTGCAAAGACTTATTGGATTAACACATATGTTGATTAGGGCTATCAAAGTTAACGCGATAATAATGCGTTCACGCAAATTGTTGTAACGCCATAAATTTCTACTACGCCACAGCCTACAACGCTGTATCCAGTTCTCTTTATACATCCATGCTACGGAGCCTCCGTGTTGTTGTTTCATACATAAAGGTGCAACTCTCAACTGGTTCCACACAAAGTGATTGGTTGATGCCTTCGTGCGAACGCTCAGAAAATCGTCCTTGTTCCGTAAAAAAAATTACGGCACTTTTTCGCCACGTAATATTCGCGTTCCGTGTCAAAGTACTAAAAATATATTGACGTGCGAATAAAACGCTGCCAGTATGTAATGGCCTTTAGTCCCTAACATAGATCAAACTACAAAAAGGGTGGATCCTACGATTCCCATAATACAACTCTAGGTGCTACAACTTTCTGTTGTAAATTTGAAGCCTCAAATCCAATCTGAGATAACCTTAATGACTTCATCGGGGTTATTTTTCCAGACTTTAGAAACCTCCGTCCAGAGCCACAGAAGACATTACACAGTTTTCATAAAGTTGAGTAGTATTCCTTGAGACCAGTAATCTGATATCTAAGGCTGCCCCCTCTCAGTCGATTATTCGGCTAATCTGTAGTTTTGGTTTTAGTCGACTGAGATTTCTTTAGTCGATTAGTTGTTTTTTATGCTTTTTTTCACGCTGAATGACTAATATCAGAAAACCCTATGAGCACATATCTGTTAAACACAAGATTTAAAGTGGTGCTTTAGTGAGATTCTTTGTGGAGAAACTCAGTTTTACAGATCTGTCGAAATCAACAAAATCATTTATGTGTAAGTCGACTAAGAATTTCTTTGGTCGAGGACAGCCCTATTGATATCCACTTGTAAAATAGTTGGAAAGCCTCTTTGACATAACCCATATAGGGATAAAAGCAAAAAAAATTGTCTCTCACCAAAAGTTGCTCCCTTCTCCTTCCTTCAGGTGGCAAGTGCCGCCATTTAGGCACGGGTTACTGATACAGGCGTGAATGGGCTCCTCACAGTTCTGTCCCTAAATGCAAACACACACAGACATTTAGTGCTTTCAAAGAACAACAGCTTCTTATAATCGCAGTATTTGCAAGTGAAAACGACTGTTTTGGCTTTCCACAGTATGCGTACCTTAAAGCCATAGGGGCAAGTGCAGCGGTAGTAGTGCACCGGGTCATTGGAGCAGGTGCCATCGTTCTTGCAGGGGTTGGACAGGCAGGGATCACACTTAGCCTGGATGCTCATATCCACTGGACCTGTGTGATGCAAACAAACACAAAACACACACACACACCACAGAGACGATTAGCTTCATATAATGTTCTACATTTGGCAGAGTAAGACGGGTCAGAACACATAGGTTGACATACATTCACTCAGCTGTACATTATCAGGGACCTGCATCAACTCAAGTCAACTTTTTGTGCTGCAGACAAAAGATGGTGTTTTTTCCCCACTGGCTGCTATGTATGTATTTTTGACATTTCACTTTGAATATTTTAACAGTCATTATGAAATATTGTCTATTTATGTGAAATATATGCTAATTTATGCTAAAAAAACGTGTGCACAAGGAGATTATTAAAAGGTGTATGGATTCAATAAGCGAGACTTGCAGACATGTTACTTTGCAGGGCCATGACATGTACAGGAGACAAACATATTCCCAAATTTCATGACAGAACATCAAGTTCCAACAGTTGGGACACACAATACTGGTCAGAACATGAGGGCTGAATGGGAAACACAGCGGTTCTGTTCGGTTACGCCTCGTTTCCACACAGTTTTCTTTTGTGTCCGTATATCCGTATAGTATTCAGATTACGCCCCCCTAGTGTTCAACACAAGGAATCCCTTTCTGGATGGATAGAAACACCATCGCAGATATGGGAGAGAAGCTACTACATGTATATAAAACACTCTTTATATCTATGAGTTACTGTCTGTTTTTCGCCATCCAGTATAGACGAGTCACATTTACAATGGTACATTTATTCCAAGTTCATATAGTATATAGTATATACCTCTTTAACAAAATAGTTCACAAATATGCCGTTGAACTTTTCACTTAGAAAAAAATGTATAAATAGAGTTGTATTACATTCATCAATCAGTTTATTAATTCACTAACATGCATAACATGCTAACTTCCTGTGGCACACAGCGTACTTGAGGCAAATTACGTACGGGAAAAAAAAGGGAAACATATCGAAGATCCCAGAGGTTCCCATAGGATTGAATGAACTTCCGGTTGACTCATAAACGTACACAGAGCTATGTGGAAACGAGGCGTTAGGGCTCAAAAGGACGAGGAAAACTGGGCCGGGACTGTCTGGAGGAGCTGGGGAGGAGGAGAGACTGAGGAGGAAGTACTGGGATATGATTGGCTACTTTACCTGGCACCAGAAAACCACAAGGCCCCGGGACTTCTACAGTGCGTCAGTTAGATTAGGTTAAAAATAGGTTTCAGTCATGTATTCATAGTTAACGTGATATAATAAGGTTTAAAGGTCAACAGTCAGTAGCATTTTGCAGTATGATGAGTTACAGTCACGATCATGCTCACAAGCGAGTTCAAAGGACTGTATGTAAGTTTTTACACTTATAAAAGTTTTTTAATCGTTTTTTATTGACAATGTGTGAACAGGTTGTAACCTATGAAATGAGACCTTCTGCAACTTTCTGGGTTTCTTCTATCAGCCTGTAGACTGCTTTTAATGTGAAGAACCTGAGCCCACGTCGGGGGAAAACTAGGATCAACATCGGCCTGTCCTTCGATTCATGGAGGGACCTTCGTTTGGTTTTGGGTACTAAAACAGACCCCGAGCTGGCAAAATTCCTATTGGACAGGTAAGCTAACATAACTGCCAAGCATGTGAAATATACAGTGATACTGTGGTTTAAGCTGTCAATCACATTCAGTCTGGTGTGTGTCGCCTCACTGTTTTGACCGATGCTTGATCGCGTCTACGTAGTGCGAGCACAAGCGTGAGCTGCAAGGACGCTGACTGTCGTTGACTTAACGTCCACAGGTGTCGCTGTTAACAAACAATTTCTGATTCCTACACAGAGCCCCTTTAAAAATGTTGTTGACGTCCAGTGAAAACCATCACTGGCATCGGCTGACAAAACCCTGTAAAAACTAAAAATGCGCCGTCACAAATGTTAAAACAAGGCTGTTTTTTTTTTCTCCATGTAAAGTTGACATTTTGGAGATACATGGTTTTCCTCTAGGAGTCCTCATCGAAATGTGTATTTGATGGCACTTCATAATAATGCTGGTCTGCAAAGTATGTGTGTGCATGCTTTTGTTTTTGGACACCTAATAAAGTGCATTTATACACTCAATAAACAAATCTGGCATGTGCATGTGTCCCAGTGCTACAGTACTGTATGTGTGTTGACAGCGTACGTTTACCTGTGCAGGTGAACTTCTTGGACGGCGTGGTGAGCAGCAGTTTGTCGGTCATGTCACCGGGCCCGGCACAGCGGGCGATGCCAGGCTCCTTGTAGCCGCTCTTCACCCAGTCGGACAGCCACTGCATGTGGCAGTCACAGTGCAGAGGGTTGGCTCCCAGCGCCCTGCCAGAGAACAATGTTCAGTCATAATTACAGGAGGAACTCTCAGCACTTCATTTCAGATCCAACGTGCTGGAATAGAGCCAAAACAAAACTGTGTGAATACTAAAGACTGAGTTGTACATCACTGTCAAATTAAGCATTAAAGCGTGGTATATTTCTACCATGAATAACTGAGAAGATTTGGAGCATCTATCTCATGCTGGTAGCAGTGCTGGCGATAATATTTCTCAACCTTAAAACACTTCCCATGAAGTTTTCCTGATGTTCTACAGCCCAGTAAACAAAATCTAAGGTCATTTTTTAAAGGTAACTAATGGAGCATCGCATTAATCCAGGCAGAGCACTGAAGTCGTGCTTGCAGAAGCTCATTAGCATCATCTGCTTTATTCATGCTCCACAATGACTGGCTCATTCATCAGCTACTTGGCTACTATCTGACTCGTAACCAATCATGCCTTTATAACCTGATTACTGCTGATAGTTTCATGTCGACACCCTTTGTTTCTCCAGCTGAAAGTGGGGATTTCCCCCAGCCCCACGCCACCTGTTAATTAGATATTATTATGTGCATTTTGGTCCTTTTCTGGGGCAATTTTAGGGAGCAATCACAAGCCATAGTCTGTTTGGGGAGTCCAAATCAGAGTGAGATTGATACTTTTGGTTTGTTTTCCATTAAGTCTGGTTCGGTTTCACAGTGCAAAAATTAAAGCCGACCAAATAAAACATTTATTTGATGAGGGGCGTGTATGAAGGAGTGAATTTGTCACTGACAACACAACACATCCATGAAGTTTTCCTGATGTTCTACAGCTCAATAAATAAATTATAGGTCATTTTTTGAGGTAACTAATGGAAGTTGCGCTTGCATAAGCTCATTAGCATCATCTGCTTTATTCATGCTCCACAATGACTGGCTCATTCATCAGTTACTTGGCTACTATCTGACTCGTAACCAATCATGCTTTTATAACCCGATTACTGCTGATAGTTTCATGCCAACACCTTTCCTTACTCTAGCTCTCTCAACCACCTCCGACCCAATCTCTGCCTTATCTGCTGAATTATTGGTATTGGTGATTTAACTAAGTTATACATGTACAGTTATACATTATCTACGTTCATGTATGTGTTTATTTTGGGGTACAAACAGACCCTTTTACAGTTTGTAAACAATGATGACGTACGTATTGTGTGTGCACACAGTTTGGCAATGAAATTAAGGTGGAGTGCAGTAGTTTGTCGAGCTATACAAGGGCATTAACCAGCAGAGATCACAAATGCAATATAAAGAATTTGACCGTGACAAATGGTGACTGACTTCCAGATCTGTGTGCTTTTAATGAGTCGGTATAATCCATTAGCCCGTGGCCCAATATTTACTTGCCAGATATATACACATATTTGGTAGAAAAACCTAGCATATAACGATGCACCAGCTAGAAATTACGAGCATACAAGCCACTAGATGTTTACAACTACTAGATCTGTTGAGGGTAGAGATAATATTAGACTAGTGGTCTGCAGTGGGATATAAGTGGAAAAAGCAGCAGCCTCTTACAAGCGCTATCCATGGTGCTGATCCTCGTGAGCGCCCCGAGGGGCATTCCTACCAGCAGGTAACTGAAAAGTTGTTAGCATCATCCTTCCCTTGTGTTCCATCACTGTGCTCTTTCTACAGAGTGCTTAGTAAACATCGGTAAACTGAGGAAAGTAATAGTTCTTTAGTGTGTGAAGTCAACTTTCCTGTTCTTAGTTACCACTGTGCTTTGGATTTCTGCACTGCTCTGAGTCTCCCCGCCGTTTTGCAGTAAAGTAGCTACAAAGAGTGGTGCACTGCTCAGAGGAGGAAGGAACTATAGAATCCCACCTTATACTGTATACACCAGCCTTTAATTTCAATAGTAAATATTATAGAATGAGAGGAGAAAAAGGCAGAAAGGAGATATCTGTAGATGGGTTTGTTGCTCAGTTACATTTTGCAGCCTGATACATTCACAGAGACGCCTCACTGAAGAGACATTTTCCTTTCGGACGATGAGAAAAGGCTCTTTTGTCATGTTAATGTGTTTTACTTATTCTGCAATTCTATAGTAGACGCTTCAATCCTATAGAAAGACATGAACTGTGATGTGTGTGTGTGTGTTTTTTAATGTTACTCACAGGTGGGAGAGTGACGACAGGTCTTTGAAGGCTCCCTCTGGTATCAGTGATATGTCGTTACCATGGAGAGACCTAAGAAAGGGCGAGATACAGAGGAAGAAAGAGAGAAAAAGGGTATAGAAATGTAGAAAAGAGTCTGGATGTTAAAAGGCTGGATTGCTTCTTTAGCACCGGTCTGACTTGAAATGTTTCTGAGTTATCCGCCGCCGCCTTACAGGTGTCGCAACAGATACTCACAGCAAACGGAGAGACTTGAGTCCATCGAACGCCCTCACTGGTATGCACCGCAGGCGGTTGTAGCTCAGGATTCTTTACACACAGAATAAACATGTTGGCATGGAGACAAATGCAGATGTTTTTTTTTTTCAATAAAGCTTCAAATGCAGCAAGGAGCACAATCAGAGCACGATCCTGTTTACAAAGACGTACCACTGAGCAAAGCAGTAGAGCAAAGGCACACACACACACACACACAATTTAACACACTTTTCAGAATAAACACATCCATTCAGTCGGAAACACACACACACACACACACACACACACACACATATACATAAATCTTTCACGCAAAGTGGGGATTTTTTCCCCTCGTTGATCAGATTTGTGCATTTTGGTCCTTTCTGGGGCAATTTTATTGACAGTAACACATAGCACATAAGCCCTGTTCAGACCTGGTATTAACATGCGTCCTGGGTGATCCAATCACAAGTGGACCGCTCTAAGTACAGGCATGAACGCACTCCAGGCGCATTGACGATGCATTGAGATCCGATCACTCTGAGCCGCATATGGCCACATTCTTTTAGTAGTGTGTACGCGAATGTGTCCTGGGCCACAATAAGGGCCGCCTACTCAACTGACGTCCTGCTGGACGTGGAATGGAAATGGCTTCAGTGCACCGATCCTGTCGGTACAACTGTATTTTCTTTATAGGCTATAGCAACACATTAAAATGTATCTTATCTATAGGCTACATATCTACAGACTATCAGACTAGGCATGGGAAGTGCATTAATATCATACTGTCTGTGATGTGTTGTGTTTTTGCAGACCTGACACCCACTTGCCCACAAGCTCTCGTCCCCGGCTACGGTGGTGTCGGTAGCACGGAGGTCCGGAGGCGACCGCCGTTAGACAATAAACGCATATTTTGATGTTAATAAAATGCACCTAAATTCACAAATATGTAGGATATTACTACTGACATTCCTGTAATATGACGTCACAACGTCTGCTGTATTAGCCATGTGTTAACTACGTGTTTATTTGCATACAGAGCGTGGAACATGAGATCGGAGCACAAGTGATCACTCAAGACGCATGTGGAAATGCATTCTAATGCCAGGTGTGAACAGACGTATATTTAAAGTGATCGGATCATCCAAGACGCATGTTAATGCCAGGTCTGAACAGAGCCACTGACACACTACGTTTAAAACACATTTAAGTCTGTAGCTGGAAACAAAACTCATTGACCCAGACCGGTCAATCTTCCACTCTTTGACTGGTTCGTTTTTTTAAAATTCTGCTTTATTCATTATTAATTGTTGTTGTTTTTTACAGCGGTTTGTGTGCGGTCAGCATTTTCTTGTACTTTTGGCTGTGGTGCCGATATTTTTAACTGCTTGTGACTGCATACTCAGTTGCTTTCTGAATTTAAAAAAATGCTATTTTTTTGCTAACAGTGCACAAAAAAAGCCCTCATTCACAGGCTCCTATGAGTTACCTACTGTATGGTGTCCCACATGGGACAGTATTCATGTGTGACTATATGACAACTCAACAAAAGGAACTCCTTATTTGATTTCTGCTTTCCTTTTGTCAAGGACATCTTCTCCCTGAGCATTTATGAACTACACACACACACACACACACATACACACACACTGCAAAGGGACTGATGTAAAGCCAGACTCACAGGGTAAGCAGCTCAGACATGTTACTGAGGCTGTGGTTGGACAACGTGCTGATCTGGTTGTTACTCAAATCACTGGAAAGGAAACAATAACAGAGACATAAAACACACACAGGCAGCACTGTCAACACATGCATTAACAAATACACACACAAACTATATGCAGCGCCGTACGTACTCCTCTGTACGCTACGGCGCTCGCATCTGGGCCAAATTAGCTCACATCAACGGTGATAGAACGCAGAGCTCTGATATAATACCAGTCAGTTAGTTTTGGTCTTTAAAAGCAGAGTGCAGGAAAACACAGGCCAAGTCACGATCCTCATTACAAGTGTGTTTGACTGAGCAAAACTCTGACTTTGTGATGTGAGTGTACAGTATGCTGAGGGCATGTGGGTGAGACTTACATGAGTGTTAAGTGTTTGTAATTGGAGAGCTCCACAGGAACCTGAGTGAAGTGGTTACCATCCAGATACCTGAGAGACAGACAGAGAGAAACAGAGAGAGAGAGAGAGAGAGAGAGAGAGAGAGAGAGAGAGACCAGGGCAGAGAGAGAGAGAGAGAGACAGGGTTTGGAAATACAAGAGAAATGTGGAAGATGTAAGGAGGATTGGGAAAGAGAGAGAGAGAGAAAATGAGGAGGGAGAAAATGAAGTTATTCAGCCATGTGGGAAATTCCTCATCTTCAGCAGTGTGAGCAGTCATTACTGCTGCAGCCATAATAAACACTGGAGTTTAATATCCCCACAGGCATCCTAATACAGTATAACCACCCTCTCCCTTTTATACACACACACACACACACACACACATGCACAGCTGAGATCATATCTCCTTCACTCTGTGAGAATGTGCTATTAATCTGGCGTATTAATTAAGTCTTTGTTAATATTGGAAAAAGCATGTTCCCCTCAGGTGAAATAGAGAAATGATGGAAAACATCAGCAAGCCTGCTGTCTGATGTTTAATTTAGGGCTATCATTTTCTGATTATCAGGGATTTTGTGTGTGTGTTGAGATGAGTTTCAGGAATAAAATCCTCTGCATGTGTTAATGTTTCACGTCTTCTGACTGGGGATGTCACGAAAAAAATACTTCAGTACTAAGTCGATGCCAAAATTCTGAAAACGCGACGGTACTTGTTTTTCTACAGTACCGTAAGTACCGTCAGAGCTCGAAACTAAAGGCACACCGTCGTCCTGGGGACGATAGAAAATGTGTTTGGGATGCATTAAACTCACTAGTGATGTGTCCAGGGCAAATAAATAATAAAACCAGCTGTTTGAAGGAGCTGTTTTCACAGCAATAGAAAATAGAGAGGGACTAATGACCTGTTTAACTTCCTAACATAAATCAGTATGCAAATGATAATAAAGGAGTGGATGTTGTAGTATATGGGATTTATTGATTTGTTTTTTACCGTGGTAATGAGAATCGTTATAAGTTATACGTTTTCTGAGGCCGACAACTTTGATGCTACACTGGCAGCAACTCCATGTCAACTTCATTCTTTTCCCCGAGTTCACACACCAGACGTCAACACTACGTAAGCGCGACTGATGCGTTCATCTTTGCAATCCACACCTGCTCCGACCTCCATTATGGCTTCACTGTCCTCAGAGCCAGCTGTCCTGTCAGCAGCACGGCTCATGAGGTGCTGGCAGGACAGCAGGCGGACTAGCTGTCTTCACCAGGCTGGGCAACAATATTCACCCCTGCCTATTGTAGCTCTACAAGCCCAAAGTGAGCCTGGAAAAACAAATGTTTGGATCCTCATAGATATAGTTAATACCTTCACAACATAAAGACAGTGGGAGATTTGTGTGATTTGAACTTCTGCCTATGGATATCACACTTTACCAACGTCACCAGAGCAAAAAAAACATCAACGTGGGGGTACTTGGCGCGGATGTTACATTTTAGTTATTATGACTAAGGTTCAGGAACAAGCTAATTCAAACACCTGCACCTTGTTAATTATGCCACCTGTGCCTCACTAATTCAACCACCTGTGCAGACTATATTTGTGTGTCTAATCCTTTCTCTTCTTTTGTTTTAGCTCTCACAATCCTCCTCCCTAAACTCTGTACTTCTCCTCTCTCCCCTCTCAGCGGCCGGCACCGTTACCACTCAACAAGGAGGTCCTGGAATCGTACCCTGGGGGGATGACGAAGCATTAAGCTCATCGAAACGCGCCCCCACCTTGAGTCTCGACTCCCGGGTTCCCAGACTCTACAGCCACACCTGACACCGCTCGGCATCGTTCATCCCCAGGCAATCAACCCTCTTTCATCCCTTTCCTCGATCTCACCGTCCTACCCCGGCAACCTCTAGCCATTCAAATACATCTACTGAAATAGAAGCTATAACACTACAGAAATCCTTCAAAAGATACTGCCAATGTGGATTGCCTTATTATCTATCTGGTACTACATTATCTACATGAATGCAAATCATCACTGTTGAAAAATAGAAATCATGTATCTCCAAATTTGAATTTAAAATTTTCCAAATTACCGATCAACTAACCTTTTGTTTATGGGTTGAGAAAATGTTCATACTTCTTAAGCTACATAAACCATTTAAAACACCATTGCATTGTTTGAAAAATGCATTGTCACAAAGGTAGAAAAAGAGACTTGTTTTTGTTAAAGATATGATATGCAACAATTTGCTAAAAAACAATGTTTAGACTGAAAATAATCCCTTTCAATCACCACTTATGCCCCACTAAAAGTGTGTTGCAGTGTCTGTTTCTGCAGAGACCCTGCAGCCCGCTGCCTGGCTTTTTTCTTTTCTTCTTATTTTGCTTTACTCGGGACGTGTCTTGGCGTCTGCAAACAGCCTTTATGCCCCACATGGGGGTGCAACCCGCAGCCAATAACAGCACGCGGGGTGTGAAGCCCGTTCAGGTGGTCAAATATCACTGCTTTGTCTCGCCCCTCTGCTTCTGACACCGAGGCACTTTAACTTAGATACAAAACGTCCGTATTTGGTGGATGAGAACGGGTTTGTTACATCGCTGTGAGTTCCCCAGTCTCTCCTCTGCTGTGTGCTGCTATCGGTGTGTCAGTTTGACCGAGGCACACACACCAGGCAGAAAGGACATCCTGCTGTTCGGCTGCACTCATTCAAAATCCGGCAACTCGGCAACAACTTGTCTGAGATTCAGTAAGGCTGCAATGTATAAAATGGGACCCCTTGCAATTGTCAAACCAGTTAGATTGTACTAAATGATGTGTTGGTCTCTCACTCACAGTTCAGTGGTCTCTTTGGGCAGGCCTTTGGGCAGCGTGGTGAGGCCCTTGTTGCTGCAGCGCACAACCGTGTCCAGACATGAACACTCTGCTGGACATCTCAGCACCGGAGAGCAGCTGTTCTCATCGTTACCTGATGAGAGATGGATGGAGTGGTGGAGAGGGGAGGTGGGATGATGATAGAAAAGTGGGGATGAAAAATAAAAACAAAATTTGTCAGGGCTGCAGATGTTGTATAGAAGGGTGCAAGAAAATATCGCGAGTATCACGATATAATGTTTTGTGATACTGAATCGATTCTCCAAAACACTATACATTTTTAATAAACCTTTTAAAAATCTGACGGCCCAGCCGCTATTCTGTCTTTCAGAGGTTGTAGTGGGCTCAGTCTTAAAGCCAGAGGGAAGTTACTGGCATCATATGAAACAAGAAAACCTGAGGAATGTCATGTCATACTAGCTTGTCGAGAAGAACGCTAAATAACGCTTCAAAAGTTACGCAAAATTTTGGCGAGGAAAAACTGGCATGGCAATTTTCAAAGGGTTCCCTTGACCTTCGACCTCAATATATGTGAATGAAAATGGGTTTTATGGGTACATACATGTCTCCCCTTCACAGACATGAAGATAAACATTAAGCTAATCACATGCAGTTTGGGACAAAAAACATGCAGTTTCTTGAATCCAGTATAAATGTGTTATTTTCATCTATTCTAAATTGTTGTACTTCTGGTGTTTTCTTTGTACTAGTTCTCCTAATAGTGCCATGCGTAAAGTGTAAATCTGCTCCTTCTTACCATCTTCACAGGCAAAGTCCTGGACAGCTACATCCTGGATGGGGATCTCCTTCAAGAAATACGGACTCTGGCAGCGAGGGTTACCGGTGACGATGCGTTTCCTCCTCAACCAATCACCGAGCCACGCCAGGTGACAGTTACAGTTGAAGGGATTGGCCAGAAGGTTGCTGGAGAACAAAGAGAGGAGTTGAAAGCTTTTTGTGTGCGTGTGTTTTTGAACATTTGTAATGTGTGTGTGTGTGTGTGTGTGTGTGTACTCACAGTGTGGACAGGGAGTGCAACGTGTCGAAAGCGCCGGGGTTCATGGAGGTGATCTGGTTGTCGTAGAGCGACAGGAGACGCACTGAGCTCAGCCCCACGAAGCTGCTGTTACTCACGCAGCTGATACGGTTACTCCTCAACATACTGCTCACAAACACACACACACATGCACAGACAGGCACATAAGATTAAATATACTGTGTTATTTAATAATTTAATAAAAATAGATATATTCATGATAATATAAACCTGTGAATTATGCATGCTCACATAAATGTTTGCGTGAACATTGTCACCGTATGTGAGAGCATATTTGAATAGTGCACGCATATTTGATACAATAATATGCATATGCATTTAAGTAACTGTGTGTGTGTGTGTACCCACAGTGTGCGGAGGCCACCGAGTCCCTTCAGCATGCGGTGGTGTATGTTCTCCAGTCTGTTGGAGGTCAGAATCAACTCATTGACCCCCGAGGCTCCTTCAAACGTCCCCTCTTCTATGTCAGTGATACGGTTATTGCTCAGGTTACTGCAGGAGCATGAAAGAGGAGGACAAAGACAGTAAGAGGGAGTAGTAGTAGGAGTAGGAGTAGAAGGGGGTAAGGTATATAGAGAGAAATACACATGGTTCACTTTGATTTCTTTGTCAACACGAGTACAATCATAGCTTTCTCTGTGTGACCTGAGTATGACTTCCTGACAACCACATGTGACTCTTTGTTCCCGTTACGTTTGCAACATGTCTGACTCACATCTTCCTCAGCTGAGGCAACTTTTTGAAGATCCCTGTCGCCTCGAGCACAGTGAATTCATTGTTGTTCAGACGCCTAGGAACAGAGAAGAGAAGAGGTGGTCAGAGACAAAGAGACGGAGACAGAGATGGAGGAGGAGATCAAGGCCGAAGCGAGGTTTCCTCCATACCACACACTTTGTAGTAAAAAAAATACAGAGTGACTCACAGTTCGGCGGTGTACTGGGGGATGTGATCTGGTATTTTGGTGAGTTTCTGGTTGGAGCAGTCGACCGTGGTGCCCTCACAACGGCACTTCTCGGGGCAGGCCAAGTCGGCGAAGCAGTCCCCTCCTAGCTTACTGCGGTAATCCTCAGTACCTGATCACAATCACAAGCACAACATCAACAAATGCCCTCGTTGTGCAAAAGTCGAACCCCAGCGTTTACTGGTACCGGTTCCCACAAACACAAACAGCGGATGGCCAGACTGAAGGGTTGTGATACAATGGAAGAATTTGGACAGTGCAGAGGGGCGGTGCTGCTTTTGTTTGGAGGGGAACTTGTCAAAATGAACCAAATGTGTTTGAAAAAACATTGATGATTATGATCATATGCAACATTTCCCATGAGCATTACTTCAAAATGCTGCATGTGTATCACAAGTTCACAAGACACACAAACTGTCAACACATGTGCACACACACACACACACACACACACACACACACACACACACGCACGCATCCACACAACCATGTTGGAGTTTTTCAGTCCTGTCAGATTACGGAGCAACTGTTAGTGTTAGAAACCACAGCACAAACAAGATGGCATCAAAATTTAGATCATAGTAGAAAAATGCACACAAACATCTATCATACTGTGTACACACACACACACACACGCTCACACACACACACACACACACACAGGGGTTGACAGGAGATTGCTGTCTCTTGCGTCGTGGCCATGCTGTAGGGTTTTGCAGGGCCGTTCCATGGTGCTTGACAGAACCATGTTCCACTATAGGAACCTGGCAGCCACATGGTTAGATCAAGCACAAAGGAACAACCTGCTGACTGACTGCTCCTCCGCTGGAACACAGGGGCGGGAAGGACAGAGGGAAGAGGGGAGGAGGAGAGAGGAAAGGAGTAGGAAAGTGGGTAGAGGAGAGGAGGAGAGGAGGAGAGGAGAGGAGAGGAGAGGAAAGAACAAGAAGGAGAGGAGAGGAGAGGAGAGGAGAGGATGAGGTTGATGTGAGAGGATGAGGATGAGGATGAGGATGAATATGAGGTGAGAGGAAAGGACAAGAAGGAGAGGGGATGAGGTGAGAGGAGAGGATGAGGATGTGGATGAGGTGAGAGGAGAGGAAAAGACGAGAAGGAGAGGAGAGGACTGGATGAGGATGAGGTGAGAGGAGAGGAGTGGATAAGAAGGAGAGGAGAGGATGAGGTGAGAGGAGGTGAGAGGAGGTGAGAGGAGAGGAGATGAGAGGATAGGAGAGGAGAGGAGAGGAGAGAAAGAGAGGAGAGAGAGAGAGGAGAAGGAGAAGGAGAAGGAGTAGGAGAAGGAGAGAAGGAGAGGATGAGGTGAGAGGAGAGAGGAGAAGAAGGGAGAGGGAAGGAGAGGACAAAAAGGAGAGGAGAGGTGTAATGTGGAGAAGAGAGGAGAAGAATGGAGTGAGAGAAGAGGGGAGAGAAAAGGGTGAGAAGGAAAGAAGAGAAGGGGAAAAGAAAATGTTGAGAGGAGGTAAGGTAAAAATAATAAGAGGAAGAATCCAGGGGGAGAAAGATGGAAAGATGAGGGATGAGAAGCAGGAGAAAGACAGAGCCGTCTGGCTTGAAGAAATGTATCACATGGAATGAAGAGAGAAGAGGAGCAATAATAAGGAGGAAGAGGAGGAGGAGAGGAGGAGGGGAAGAGAACAAGATCAGACGGGGTGGAAAGTACAGTAAAGAAATAGCAGGGGAAGTAGACTGAAACATCTAAAGACATCTAAACTCACAGACGTAACACAGGAGAGCAGGAACAGAGCAGCAGCTACAGAGGAGTGGGAGGAGAGTTACAGCAGCACTGAAGGCAAGAGACTTCTAGGAACACACTCACACACTCACACATGTACATGTATACCTACAAACACACACACACACACGAACAGCATGAAGAGAAAAAAAATACACAAACCCTTGTGTAATAAAATGTAAATCGCATGAATATTCATTTTGTTGTTGTTTGTAAACAGACAAGAGGAGTCACAGGGGGGGTCAAAGGTCACTGTGGGTGGTAGAGGTCAAAGGTCAGAGGCCGGCTCAGAGGACGAGAGGTGAGGGATTCGGAGTTGACGCAAGAATCGTGTGTTTGTGTGTGTGTGTGTTACTTACAGCTGACATGGTGTACTCCTGAGTGTGTGAGAGAGGCAGTAGGAGAAAGAAGAAGGGATTTCACTCGTTTATTTGAACAGGAGGGAAAAAAAGGGGTGAAATCTGAGAAAAAAAATGCTGCAATTTTTTCGTGTTCAGTCGTCAGGCAGTGATTCATTTAAAGGGGTGACGACACGTGAATAGTGAGAATCGTGCCGGCATAACAGGACATTTGGTGGGTGCTTTCATCCAACACACATCTTTTGCTTGAAGCACGACTGATTCCAACTTGTTTTGAGGGAGGATCGCGAGATGACAAAAAGCACACATAAATGTGCCGTGCTGATGAACAATAAAATTTATCCTGCTCTAAACACTCAGAAGTGCAAAAACACATTATTTTGTTGTGTATTCTTTGACATCAATCACTTCAGTTCGATCTCCACAAGACTAAAACCAGAAATGGTTGGAGGGATAAAACTGGAATTAAAAGAGTTTTTGTTCAAACAGAAATATACGAGATAGGATCCGAAATAATACAGCGTGAAATAGGGGACATGATGCAAATTAAACTAGAGGCTTTTAGATGTACTGATCCAAGGCGCGATACCAAGGTTGTTCCACAGAATAAAACACATGTTTATTCAACTTTTCAACCGCAAATGTTCTTAAATTATTCAGCTTTGCCGCGTATGTGCTATCTGGGCTTTGAAACCTCTGTCCCCCCGGTGAGTTAATGACTGCAGCGAGCACACACACATTCACACACACACTCGCTCTCATCCAACACACACCATGCCTCCTCTGTGTGCTGCTGTGGTAATGACCGCCTTTAGCCGTGCTACTGATCTCATATGCATATCTGATTTACATATTTCCCAGCGCCCCTCTGAGCATGGTAACTGCGTGACCTTTTGATGTTCTGCAGTGGGCGAAACAGACACAGATGCTCGCGGACACACGCTCATACATTAGCTATCATTAGATGTGGTAAGAAGTGAGGAGGACTAGTATTAAATATAGTCTCTGTGATCGCTGCACCAATACACTTTCATTTATACAGAGTCTCACATTGAGTGCTCAGGCTGACAGCGGCCCGAGCTTGTTAATTTGACTGTTTTCCTACCTCTATCGTCAAGGTTACGGTTACCATCGAAAACCCAGTGCAAGGACAAGAGTGTGATTATCTGGTGCCTGGTTAGACGTGATGCATTACCATGTACGTTAGACCATTAAAAGAAATGTCTTGGCATTCAAAAGGTGTCAGTCAAGGCAAGTCACTCACACAAGTGTTGAGAGTGTGTGTGAGCGTGCAGCATCCGCCGTGATGGACCAAATAGTGTCTTACACACACACAAGCACACAAGCACACACACACACACACACACACACACACACACACATGCTCGATGTACAATACCTGGGATGAAATACTGTTCTCTAGCTAATGGAGAGACAGAGACAGAGAGAGTGAAAGTGAAAAACAGCAAAATAACAAAAGGCTAGTCTAAAAGAAAGCACTCACTGGCTGTGTGTTTGCGTGTGTTTGTGTGTGTGTGTGTGTGTGTGTGTGTGTGTGTGTGTGTGTGGTCAAACGAGAGAGAGAGATGCCAGAAAATGCTGAAAACAGGGAGTTGAGGTTAGTAAAGAGAGGCTGAGGGAAAATCCCAGCAGGAAGACACAGAATGAGAACACAGGACAGTGAATTAATTTGAATATCATGTGCAGGAGTCTGTACATGTGAGAGAAACAACGCCGCGCGTGTTCATACCTGAGCAGCGGAACTTCTTGCTCTTGATTTGGCCGATTCGTTTGTTGGCGAGCCGTCGGGGGCTGGTGCAGCGGGCGCCGCTTGTCTCGATGGGATTGTCCTGCAGGTAGTCTGCCAGCCACTTCAGATGGCAGTCACAGATGAACGGGTTTTGGGCTAAGTGACTGATACACCCACCCACACACACACACACACACACACAGACACATGAACACATGGAGCACACGAAAACACACAAGTGAGCTGTCGGAACAATATACAGTTGTGAACATGTTCTGTTTCTTGAGTGTGGGTATGGACACAGAAAAGAAAACGCGCTTGTGATTGGATGTCAGGTGTGTAACAACTCGAACATTTATTATGGACTCATTTAGAAGACTTCTTTAATGACTTGCAAATGCACATGAGTGTTACTGGGATTAGTAAGGTAACGTAATTACAGAATTTTGAAATGTAATCTCTGAACACGGCGCAAGGTGAGGCAAAGTTCGCAAAGGCGCAAACTGATTTCTGTTAATCTACGGTCCTTAAAGGTGCTAAATACGGGATTCGGAGCATTTCTATTGCCTCTGAACGTCTCTCAACATGGTGACAGTGAGCCGGCTGCTCGCTGTGCAACAGTGCAAACAACAGCAAAAGTGCTGACGGAGCTAACAGTGTTAACCTGGGGGGAACCGGAGGGTGCTGCTACGCTTCCGCGACAATGCCGTTGCTCTGGACAGTGTTAGCAGCTGTAAACGTCGCGCTCACATGCATGAACATGCACTAAAACAATTACAACACACACACAGAGGGAGCGCGACTTCATTCTCTGCTCAGGTAGACATTACTCCACTACATCTTTACATAGCAAATACTTGTTTGCTGCTATATTAATGCTCTGGATATCGAATTTAGCACCTTTAAAGAGTAAAATGTGATTCTTTAAAGGAAAATTCCACCCTTGAATACTTGGACACTGTTTTAAATCGGCCTGTGATGTGCTATGCATTATAGGAGATAGTTTGTGGGAGCACGCTAACAAAACATTTTTGTCTACTGAGACTAAAATCCAAGATGCATTTCAATATTGTTTTTCTAACAATATTTAAGTGTTTTTCTTCAGACTGAATTATTTCCTGCTGCGCTATTCCCAAAATAGTGATTTCTGTTTACGTCTGCAGTTGTTCAGTTGCTGTGATTGCCAGCTACTGCTCAAAATTTCACACTTAGTATGGTCTGTGTGTACACTGAGCTACGTGTGTGTGTGTGTGTGTGTGTGTGTGTGTAGTGTACGTACAGTGTTTGTATGGCTCTTAGCGACGAGAAGGTCCCTTTGGCGATGGTCTGGAGCTTGTTGTCATATAGTGAGAGCAGATTGAGGTTGTGGAGGTCCTGAAATGCGTCCACACGCAGACACGCTATCTTATTAGCATTCAGTAACCTGAAAGAAAGAAGCGACAGAGAGAGAGAGAGAGAGAGAGAGAGAGAGGTGGGGGATGAAGGTTTATCCTGTTATCATTCTTCAACGAGTGTTTCAAATGTTACAGGTCATGGCTTTCAATCACGATGTCTCCACTCTGATGACAATGTTTTAGGTAAGCACTTTTCAGCAGAATATCAATGAGATGTGAATGTGAGCTCTTAGCTGCAGCTCCAACTTTGTGTGTGTGTGTGTGTGTGTGTGTGTGTGTGTGTGTGTGTGCCTACTCACAATAGCTGCAGAGAAAACAGTCCCTCAAACAGTGCTTTGGAAATCTCAGTGATCTTGTTCCCATATAGCACCCTGTGGAGCACAAACACTGCACGAATAAGACCACACATATTATCCAGTAATACTATATTAATATTAACACTCTGCTCATACTGTAAAGAGAGCCAAACCCATTCCCACTACCTTCTGTTCCCCTTTACCAAACATGAAATTAATATTTTGTTAGTGTTCAAAAAAATGCAGGTCCAATTAAACTTTTGACGGTGTGCCAGTGAACGCTGCGTTCATGTCAAATTGCAACAGTCCTTAATTGCAAGCAGCCTGTGGGGTAAAACTGCTGTAATTGTGAGTGTCAGGTGTGAGGAAAGTCTGACAGCTATAATATCTCCAACTTAGAGAACCACAGAAGTGTCCAGATCTGTGGTAAATCACCAGTAGTTACATCTAATTAAAATGCCATATTAACACTAATACAAATTATTTGGTTTCGTTTACTCTCTATATATACACACATATACAATATATAGTCAATCGATTCAAATATTTAATCAAGATTAATCAAATGATTGTCCATAGTTAATCATGATTCATCCCAAATTAATCGCACTGCATTTGAAATGCAAATATATGCATATATTTATTATTGTAAATCAATTAACAACACAAAACAATGACAAATATTGTCCAGAAACCCTCACAGGTACTGTATTTAGCATAAAAAAAAGCTAAAATCATAACATGGCAAACTCAAGCCCAACAGGCAAAAACAGCTGTCAGCGTGTCAGTGTGCTGACTTGACTATGACTTGCCCCAAACTGCATGTGATTATCATAAAGTGGGCATGTCTGTAAAGGGGAGACTCGTGGGTACCCATAGAACCCTTTTTCATTCACATGTATGGAGGTCAGAGGTCAAGGGACCCCTTTGAAAATGGCCATGCCAGTTTTTCCTCGTCAAAATTTAGTAAGTTCGGAGCGTTATTTCATTTAACCTCCTCCTGACATTGTTGGTACCAATGGATTCCTTAGTTTTCTTGTTTCATTTGTTTGTTGTTGTTTCACTCAACCTACAACCTCCAAAAGATTGGCGGCCCGTCGGATTTCTAAGAGGTTAATCGATTCGAATTACAATATGCTGAAAGGTTATTATGGAATTTTTGCCCAATGATGCCAAACAATTGTTGCCTACTGAAGCTTTAAAACACCAATAAAATGCAACCCTGTAAAAACACTGTGCCTTTGCGCCAACATCTGGCTGTATGTAAACACTACGGACATAAATTATTACTAGTTATGAACATGTTTCATCTAAATGTCACAATAAAAACACTCCTCCATAAATCTGGTGTGAGTAATGTACGCTGAGAAACTCTTTTTTATAAATACACCAGATTACACAAACAGGTCAAGGCTGAGATTGCCACTGTCTTACCCAACAAATACCTTAGACGCACACACACACACACACACACACACACACACACTCGGAGAGCTATCAGTCATCTTTACGCTCCACGCTGAGTTGCGCTGTGTATGTAGGCGGTCTAAAGACATGTGTTTTAGATTGTCTTTTATTTCATTGTGCTGAGTGGCTGTCCCTGAGAGACCTGAGGTTGGGAAACACACAACGCGCTTCATTTATGTCTCACACACACATTAGCACGTACTGTTTTACGCCCACCCACACACACACACACACACACACACACACACACACACATGTACAGACATACAGACAGAATCGATGGCTCATTTACATCCTTTCTAACCAAACCCTGACACACAATGAACACACAGTGCAGTTTAATGTGAAAGCCATACTGTATGTGGTGTGTCAGCATGAATGTGTGTGTCCCATTCTCTCTGTGGTGAATGTGTAATGAGGTGGCAGAAGCCTCCATTCAGCAATTCAGCGTTTATGAATTATTGACTTTGGAGAGACGAGACCTTAATATAACTCCTTCATGAAATAAGTCTGCATCCCTCACTCCCTCTCCTGCTCCTCTCTCCGCCTTCCTTCCCAAAGCTTCACACGCAAAGCAGATGGTTCGACCTGAGATTCAGGCCGCAGAGGAGGCCGCAGGAGGCCGACAGCACCACCGTTCTTCGCAAAAGTGCATCTAAAATGTCTTTGCTATACTGCAAATGTGAGGCCACAACTAAGGGATTATTCTAGTTTTCTTAATTTTGGAAATTTAGCCCGTTAGATTTGGCTATTATTTCACCATTAAAATAAGATAAGAAGTCCGACAGGGTAAGAAACATGAGCAGTGAGATGATTGAAAACTAACTTCCATAATGAGTCAAAATTATTATTATTAATACTGACCCTTTGATTAGGAAATAAATTTGAAGGTAGAGCAGGTCGTCCACCAATCAGAAGGTTGTCAGACACATTGTTTAATCCATTTCTCACAATTTTGTATTCTTGGTTTTGGAAAGGCGATAAAGAAGACGCCACCGTCTAAGCTCTTTAAAGGGATAGTTTGGATGTTTGGAGGTGGGGTTGTATGAGGTACATAGTAGGTGTATCATGTTTCACTTTCAGTTCAGTTCCCCGTCAGGAAGGAGAAGGAAAAGGCTGTCTGATGACAAGATTAACGAACAGACAGCAATTTTTTAAGGTGAGCCTTTCTTTTAGGTGGCTATATATTTTTCTGCTGTCCCCGTCCACAGCACTGTATTGCTTTGCTCCATTGTCAGTGCTCTTGTCTATAATGTACTGTACTGGGGGCGTGCCGACCGTCATCTACTGTAAGTAATACACTAATATGGATAAGGACGTCATACAAACCCACTTCAAAACACCCAAACTATCCCTTTAAATGCAGAGCATAGAGTCCCGTGTTACAGTTGCTAAGCAATAGTTTTGAAATTCTTGTTTGGTGGACGGGTTTAGCGAACAGCGAGTCAGTTATTACCAAACCATCACAATATACAGACTGACTTCCTGGTTCAACTTGACATACTTGCCTGTAGTTTTGCCGTGTCATGAGGGATCATTCCAGATGTGCTCACTTTTGTTTTTTCCTCCAATTAAAGTGGTTTAGATAATTTGGCTTATTTTGGCTTGTCTAAAACCTGTCTGATTGTCTGACTGTGTTTCTTCTTGCTTGCTTTGTTTTAACAATGTTAATGTGTTCCCAGATCTCAGAACTTAACTTGGTGAGTACAGCTTTAACATAACAGACAAAAGGGATGGCTAAAACTACAAAAAACACGTTAAGATAAACAACAATCTTTAAGGTGGGCTAAGCAGTGAGACGGTAGCTATTCCTCGTGAGATTCAGAGGGCCTCGTTGTGGTGCTTTGTGTGTAAACTGCATCTTAATACAAACATATCACACAGTACTCACAGAGAGTTGAGGGAGCGCAGACCTTGGAAGGCGTCCGCGGCCAACTCTGATATCTGGTTGTTACTCAAGTCTCTGTGAAGAACAGATCCAAAGAAAAAGGAAACAAGAGAGAGAGAGAGAGTCAGTGAGGGAGAGAAGTGAAACACAGAGGTCAACACAAACAGAAAGAGAAGTATTTGTGGATGGTTGACAGGGTGCACAATACTCCTCATCTACTCACATCCTGCGCAGCTTC
This sequence comes from Sebastes umbrosus, assembly GCF_015220745.1. NCBI lineage: Eukaryota > Metazoa > Chordata > Actinopteri > Perciformes > Sebastidae > Sebastes > Sebastes umbrosus. The sequence goes on from NC_051271.1 coordinate 12,502,608, forward strand.
TTATAAGGAGAAAAGGCTCCAGCTGGGATCACCTTGATGGCGTTCTGCTCCAGTCGTCTGGAACCAAACATACACACAGACCATTGAGGAGCGACATTAACATTCGCCTATCGCTGAGCTATCTCTGCTGTATCGTTGCTCATTCCCGCGGGGCTCTGGCTGAGGGGAACATTCCCAGATAAGGCCGCTGCCTTTGATGACCGTTGCCAAAGTCTGTCACATTTCTCTGATCTTTTGCCCTCTTTAACATGTGTACAGTCAGACACACAAGCACACACCCTGTTAACTATCTGGGCAGTGTTCCATTAAGTGCCGGTCTGACTCTGCGTCAGTCAGGCCCAAACAAACCGAGCCAGGCCAGAAGAGAGAAAGAGAGTGGGAGGGGGCAAACAGAAAGAGAAAACAGAACCAAACAACCGTTCTCTAAACATCTCACATGTTCAGTCACCGTGACGAGGAAGGCCGTGGAGCATGATTTGCAAACCAACCATTCGATTGTGAAACATTTCCCTTAAATGAGTTTGTTTTTCATTTGCTGTTCTCTTCTGTTCAGCTCCCCTCCAGTCCTTTATTCATTACCAACATGTTTGAATGCTCACACAGGAGGATTGTATTGTATTGTCCTCTAATGTATTAAATTTTTAAGGTCATTTGGGGAACGTTCAAGTCAAGTCTCAAGTCAATCGAGCAGCAGGGTTGGGGTGTAAATCACAAGTTTCATCACGATACGATATATTGATTTTTTGGACAACAATACGATATTTGCTGATATCACAAAGTCTGCCACGATACAATTTTGATTTAATTCAGGTTCCTAAGTTTGCGACGATAAGATATATGCCTGTTTAACATAATCAGTTACATTTATATCAACTCATGAAAAGCAAGTAAAATATGATTTGACAATTTTATTACTGGGCTCTGCAGGAAGGAGGTGCGCTTGGATGGAAATGGTGGAGCAGAAGTGCCATGGGAATTTCAAAATAAAGACTTAATTTAAAGATGATATGTATCAATGTTTTCACTTTGTATCAATACTATTCGATCGTTGATCATTGAATCGATATATCGATCCAGATTAATGTAGCGTTTCATGCCTATAGCAAGTGTCAAATTTTGACAAAGCAGGTCTCAAGACAAGTCTAAAATCGATTGAGACAAATCCAAGTCGACTCTCAAAACCTTGTCAAAGCTAATCTCCAGTCAATTGTCAAGTCAATTTCAGACAAGTCCAAGTCAAGTTGAAATCAATCGAGACAAGTCTAGTCAAATCTCAAGTCTAGTCGAAGCATGTCTCATGCCAAGTCTCAAATCAGTCAAGACAAATCCAAGTTAAGTCGAAAATCAACCGACACAGTCCAAGTCAAGACTCAAAGTTTTGCCAAAGCAGGTCTAAAGTTAGGTCTCAAATCAAATGAGACAAGTCCGAGTCAAGTCAGCGGGTTGTGAACTAGTCGCAGCTTTGGTGGTTCGATCTTCAGCTCCTTCTGTCCACATGTCCTAGTGTCTTCGCCAGCGCATTGCATGGTAGCTCTGCTGCCATCAGTGTGAGTGTGAATCGATGGCAAATTGTAAAGCCCTTTGTCCGCTGAGATAGAAAGGTGCTGTGTAAGTGTAAGTCCATTTAGAATTTTTCAGTGGAGGTTTCAAGTCAGAAACAAATGAGACAGGTCCAAGTCAAGTCTTTTCAAAGCAGGTTTTGTGTTAGGTCTTAAAGTCAATCGAGAAGTCACAAGTCTTCTTGAACAAGGCGCTTACCACCAGAATGACATCATTTGAACATTTTCCATTCGAAGCTTTGTTAAACTGTTTTATTTTACATAGCTGAATCTACAGTAATTCCTTTCAATGGTTAGACCTAGTATTTAAATGTTCAAGATGTGAGGCTGTGCAAGGCCTGCCTAACGCTGTTATTTATTATTTTTCCAGGATTTTACCAGAACTTGAGGCTTGAATTTTTTTGCTCACAAGTCAAGTCTCATGTAAGTCAAATCTCAGAGCAGTCTCGTCCAAGTCACGTCTAGAGTCGTCATTTTTGAGACTTTAGTTGAGTCTCGAGTCTGCGGCTCTGCTTGGTACCTTGTCACTTTAAATCTGCTGGCTATATGTTCTTGATGCCCCCCTTCAGATAGAGATGTGATTAGTCTTGTCCTTCACATTAATCTTTCGATTCTGCCTCCCTCATCCCTTTATTATTTTCTTAAGCAGGGAAGAGCTGCATGACCAGGCTTTCTCATTTCACAGACATGTGGTTTTATTCCACTGCACAGGGAGAAAGAGAAGTAGTGAAACAGAGAGGTGGAAAGAGGCAAAGAAGGAAAACGGAGAGAGAAAGAGCAACAGAAATATCACTGCACCGAGAATGGAGTGCAGGAGTTTGGATGCAAGAGCGCACGTAGAGTAAAGCAAGTGTGTGTGTGTGTGTACTTATATGTGTGTGACTTACATCTCAGTGATGGTTTCGGGCAGGTTGGTGGGTATTTCTGTCAGTCCCTTCCCTCTGCAGTCCACAATGTTGTTGCTGCAGGTGCAGGATTCTGGGCACTGTAACACACTGCAGGAGGAAGATGATGACGACTGGTGACCTACACAGAGACAGAGGGCCAATATTATCCATGGGTAATAGCTATGCTTTGTGTTAATCCCAAAGGCGAACGATGTGGAAGCTGACAGGAAACAAAGTGTGAGAGAACGAGAGAGATGCTGTCCCTAAATGTGACATTGACCTTGTCTATCTATTATTTTTAATCTTGTGCTCTGAATAAAATTGCATATTTCAGTAAGTGCAGTGCGTGGGGGTTAGAGCCAAGCCATGCAATGGAAGATGAGTACTTGCCTTCGTCCTCATCTTGAAAAGCATGAGCAAAAGACAGTAAGAAAAAGCAAAACGAGACAAAGATGGGTTTGCTACTGTAAAAAAACAGCAAGCAGATGTAAGTCTCAAAATAGACAACAGAGCAAACAGTCAACTGGACCTACCTGTGCAGGCGAACTCCTTCTTCTGCACCTCAGCCACGTTGTGCCCCCTCAAGTGCGGCGGGGCCATGCATTGTGTGTAAAGACCCAGACGGGGGCGCTGTCGCAGCCACTCTGACAGCCAGGCCACGTGGCAGTCACACTGCAGGTTGTTGGAGTGCAGGCGACTGGAGGTGGGAGGGAGGAGAGGAGGGGATGTGGCGATAACAAGAAAGGAGGGGACGAGGAGGGGGGGGAAGGAGAGGAGAAATAATAGATTTGAGGACAGGGGAGACAAGAGCAGGGAGGGTGGAGGTGCAAGTACAGATCGATCAATCAATTGTACAAACAGGCACAGATGAGAGGGATCCTTCCCATCGGGCGGTAATGTGCACCAAATACTCGGCTGTGCCACTTACAAGGTCCTGAGCTTCGGCATGTGGTTGAAACTGGCCACAGACAGCCGGCTGATGTTGTTGTTGTTGAGGGTGCTGAGGAGAGAAAAGAGCAGAAAACACAACGCCGTATAGATTCATCGGACTCTTCTGCAGTCACAGACACAGAGAAGTGGCTTAGTCAGCTTAGACAGTAGGGTGTGGAAGTTGGGACTCCGCTGAGTGTAATGTAATCAGTGTCATTTTTAACTCTGACAACAAAACTGTTTTTTCAATTAAGTCTTGATAACGGCAAGATTTCTCTGTCAAGTCTACCTGCTAACTAGCTCTCTTATCGGGCCAAGATGGCACCGCGTAGGTGGCGGCTTGTTGCAGCAGCTCCTGGTGTGTGTGTTGCGATTTCTATCTATCTATCTATCTATCTATCTATCTATCTATCTATCTATC
>NC_051271.1:12511404-12576404 GCF_015220745.1 Sebastes umbrosus
AATTCAGCGTCATAACACAACAGTGAAAGTTGCTGATTTATGCAAAAAAAAATGTAATTTAAAATGTATAAAAAATTGTATTTAAGCATTTCAGTCATTTATCAAATCAAAAATGTCAAACATTTTCTGGTTCCTGCCTCTCAAATGTGAGGATTTGCTGTTTTCTCTGTTTTGAATCATGCTAAGTCGGATATCTTTGGATTTTGGACTGTACGGTCGGAAAAAAACAAACAAGCTGATCAACTTTCGCTTTGGAGAAATTATGAGAAATGGAAGGACACTCGGAGCGCTATATACATATGCACATGAACGCATACACACGCACCCATACTGTACCTGCCTGCCCACACACACACACACGCACGGCAAGTTCACATCATGTTTCAATGCTCTCTGATGCCGGGATCAATCAGCATGATCCTGGAATAAAGCTTTACAAACAGAGGTAGATGAAAAAGAGGCTTCACTCGTGCTCTTTTACACAACACAACACAAACACGTGTGTGCTTCACCTCATGGGTGCGTACGCACAAACACACACATGCAGAGCGGCTGGTCTGAATCAAATAGAGTGTGTCCTGATACTGTTTTTACAGGACCAGGGGGGGGTGGAGGAGGTTTGGAAAACAGCCGTGCTACTTTAACCGCTGGAGCTCTAAAACCAAATAAACACAGTGAAAGTGCTCCTTAACCCTACGTACACACACACACATACACAACCACACACACACACACAGCAGAGTATGTAACCTGCAGTCTGCATCCACTTCACCTGCCTATCGGATGTAGAAATCAGTAAAAACTTGTTAATGTGTCATATGCGAGGAGTTGACAGCTTGACAGTTTGTATGTCTACAGTATGTTTCAGGCTGCACACAGACCTCACTGTAAACGACAGCACACGCTCAACTAATGTTGGTTTAAACACACACTTAACATGTTCACTTGGGAGCGTACAACTCACTTTCACAGTTATAGTAATGCAGCTTCGGTAAACACCGTATGAAGGTTAGGGGTTTAAAGTATGCGAGTGTGTGTGTTTGACATATACATTTATCTTCTGATGCACTGAGATGATTGGAAATTGATTTTTCACGTCCCTCTGTCCCTGTGATCTACGACGAGAGACACACACACATGCACACACATAGTGCATGCATACACATGTGATTGGCAGTTTGGGTTCGTGTGTTGCTCTTAAGGAAGTGCAGGAGGCCGCTCTCAACCCGATTCATCACTCAGACCACCAGAGAGAGAGAGAGAGAGAGGGTGAACAGTACATTTTCCCCCTCCGAGGAAATTGACTTCTTTGGGACTTAGGAGTGGATTTTCTTCCTCAGTTTTGTGCCAAGGCACCTGATTCAATTTCATCTTTAGTTAAATGGTTTGGTAGATGTCCCACCCACCACTCTCCCTCTCTTTCTCCCTACATCTTTCTCTCCCTTTCCATCCTCTTTTCTCTCTCTCTCTCTCCTCTTTCCTTTTCACTGAAATTGGTCTTGTTTTTTGGACTTCCACAAAGTTTAACCCTTAACCTCTGCCCCTGTGCCTAAACCGGGAGGTTACCTTCATTAAAAGAGGCTCCTGCTGAGCCCAGTGTGTGTGTATGCATGTTTTTGTTTAAAGGGGCCGGAGGTATTAAATCCGCACAGGAACTATATCATGCTGCTAAGTTAAGGACTGAAACACACACACACACACACACACACACACACACACACACAGTTGCTAAAAACTGACAGCCGACAGCACACTGACATGATGCAAAGGAGGAAAACAGACTAAAACACACTCACACACACACACGTTGCTACACAAGGATGATATACATGCTCTGTATTAACTGTTCTCAGGTGCGGTGACTGAAAATCTTGCGTCCGTCTTGCATCAGCTAAACTTTCACTCTGTTTATCATCATGCCGCCTCCATTACGTTACGCGTTAAGATGAATCCGAAATGTCACGTCTTAGTGTGGACGGGGAAAGCAGGACTTCTGGGAAACAATGATGCAAGCCTACTAAGACACGATGCTGCAGTACGGTAACGAAGAAGACGACCGTCTATCACCTGTAAACCACTCTGTGATCACTTAATACAGGTGTTGGCATTGAACTGTATTCATGTTTATTTTGCCAGACAAGTTTGCAATCAGAAAACTGTGATTTGATTGACAACTTGCCTTGGTAAACAGTATGGGTGGGGGAAAAAAAGCTATTCATCTATGTATTGCAATTTATATTTTTTACAATTTTGAAATAGATTTTTTTATCCCAGAATAAATATATTTGTTTCGTTTAAGTCTATGTGGAGGTAGAAGGAAGTTACTGTTTTTATTGTTGTAGTCTGAGTAATGTGACATCATAACTGTTCCGTATCCGTCAACCAAACAAACCGCAATGAGCCAAAACAAAAAGTAGAAAACGGCGGAGGGTCCATGTGGATATGACTTGAACCCTCACGTTTTAAATCCAGAGTGGTAAACACTACACATACAGTAAAGTATGGAAACACTTTGGATTTCACACATTGCCAGGAAAAGCAGAGCTAGACATCACGGCTAGAGCTGCATGCTATGGTCAAATCATCCAACGCTACACCCATATACTGACACTTATGTTAAATGCATTCAAACGTCTCCGATGGAGCTGACCATGGATGTATAAAGAGAACTGAGCTTCTAGCGACGGACTTGGGCAAAGGCAACTGTATATACAAAATACAAATATAAAAATAAGATTGATTAGAAGACACATTACATGTCCCTTATAAATTAAGAATAAAATACCACTAATTTGTGAGAGGAATGTCTTCATTCTTTGATTTTTGGGTTGCTGGAAAAAATGGAATAAATAATGCCTGACAATGACTGATATATTTCACTTCAGGACATCTCTGACTACATACATGCTGAAAATTAAACATTTTTATTGAATTAATTTTGATATTTTCCAAAGTTAAAGTCCCTAGAAGTGTATGATTCAACTTTTTCCCCATGGTCTAGTGTTAAAAAAAAGTTGACAAAGAATGCAATAAATCGTAATATTGAATCGGAATACTTAAAAATCGCAATACATATCGAATCGGCACCCAGGTATCGAGTCGGGAGATAGGTGTACCGTCCCAGCCCTAATAAACAGATAGCATTTATGGCAGAAAACTTTTTTTTTTTTAATAATTGAACTGTCTGATAACAGAAACAGAAATATATGTAAATGGAACTTTAAAAAATGAATTATAGGAACAGGCAGAACAAAGTGTTTCCACCTGATGCTGGCTGTGATGCACAATTTAGTTGTTTTGCTGACCAAAAGAGGAAGAAGAAGAAGAAGAAGAGGAGATTTAAAAGTTTTCATATTGCTTTGGTGTTTTACTCTGGATGGAGATCTTTAAGAAAATGTATGGGCGCACATCGTTTTCAGATTTAGTCCGTAGACTTTTCCTAAATCTACTGACCTTCCTCTTTGTCTGTTTTTCTCACCTCTGGTGGCCCAGGATGTGTGTGTGTGTGTGCGTGACAGAGTCAGGTCTCCAGTGTTAAGAGCTTAGTGCTGCTTTTCTAAAGGGTCTTTTCAGAGTGAGAGGGGCTTTTGACGCCCTGCGCGTCTAAGAAGACCTGGGCATGAAAGAGCAGCACTCAATTCTCACACATGCTCCCCTCATCCTTCCCCTCCTCCCTGCTCTCCCTCGCACACTGGACACACACACACACACACACACACACACACACACTCTCACCTACTGTTATACAGTTTCTGAACCTCTTTTGTACGTGCCACGAGATTCTTCCCAGGTCCAGCAAACTGGGAGTTCCCGTGGATCTATATACGAGTGTGTGTGTGTGTGTGTGTGTGTGTGTGTGTGTGTGGCAGGGCATGGGCCAGAGTTGGCAGAGCAGTAAACTAATCATCTTGTTCAAATCCCTTTCGGAGACCTTAATCCTATTAAGTGTAAGAATGTGTGAATGGGCAAAGAGGGAGCTGGAGAGAGTCAAAAAAGGAAGAGAAAGTGAGGAAGAGATGGACAGAGTGAGAAAATGCGAATGCAGAAGATAAGACGGATACGAGAGAAGGAGCGAGTTTGGGACGGGATGGTCATGGAGAAAGACTCTGTGTGTGTGTGTGTGTGGATCCTTCAGCTAATTCAGGGAGCAACGCCATGAAGTGGACCCCCAAAGATCACACTTCTGTGAGCAATTAGGAGGAGAAAGACTCCCAAAGAAAAGAGAGGAGATGAGGGGGGGAGCGGGAGGAGAGGAGGCTTGCTGAAAACAATGCAGAGGATTACTGAACACACTGGGGCAGGACTGGCACCTGGGAATGTGGAGGAGTGTGATGGTGTATCCCTGGAAATCTTGGGTGGCAGACTTTTAAAACTGAGTGTGCGCAACATGATAGAAAGCGCTTCTTACTATTTGCTCTTTCAAGTTATTATGCAGAATCACACACACCCTCCCACACACACACACACACACACACACGCACCTCGTCTTTCAGCCGCTCTCTTCTAAACTAACATTGACTTTGCTCATGAATGACAGATCTGCCGTCTTCCTCCCTCTCATTGTCTGTTTTCTTTATTCCTCATCACGCCTCACACACATACTTTAAATGCCAGGTAAGAGGGTTGCTATGGTTACTGGACCAGGGTGGACACCTCGGGGACATTTTGACTTGACAGAAAGGATGTCCCCTGTGTGTGTGTGTGTGTGTGTGTGAGTGGCAATCTGCCAGAAAAGGTGTGCAAGCGTGTTGCCTCCACGATGTTGTAACATTACCGAGCGCTCAGTTTACAAAAGCTCTTGTGGTAACAGCTGTGTTATTTTCTGCTTGCTGCTTTGCTAAGGAGTTTTTATTTTGCAACGTTACACTCTGAATACAGACGGGGAAAGCCGAGATGATTGCTTGGTAGAAATGCTACAATCCTGCCTACTGATTTCCTACATAAATAGCTCCTGCTCTTTCCATTCAGCTACCAGTCGTTTTGTAGTGAGCTCTTAACAAAGCCAGCTGTAAGCCTCTCGTACCACCAGCGTCTTGTTGCTGAGGAAACGACACACTCGACAGACATTTCTTATCACGTCTATCTAGAAAGATTAAACGGTAAAATAACAAAGCTGAAAAAATAACTATCATGTATGGTGTGTGTGTGTGTGTGTGTGTGTGTGTACATGCATGTGTAAAACCAGACATCGCTTTCCAGCCAAGGAACAGATTAGTCAGCGGTCCGAGACCATGACATCATCAGAAATGTTTACACGTGTAATTATAGACAAGTGAGGAATACATCTGTTGCACACACACACACATAGAGGAGACATGGACGGTGGCTTGCAGTAATACAGTAATTGCATATGAGGAGAGCTGAGAAGCACTTAGTAATGGGGACGTGGTTTCCCTCCAAACATCTGATGATGAGATTTAGATTTACAGCTTCCTCATCAGAAAGGCCTCTCATACTGTGCACCTGCGCTCCTCCGGCTCACATGTTAGAAAACGCTGCTCTTCATGTCTTTCTGCATGTACTTTTACAAGGGAAGCAGGTCAAATTGAATGCCACGGTTGTAGGAAACATTTTTTTTTATCCCACACTGCAGCTGGCTGAGCACATTGTTAAGTGATATAACCCTGATTGTCTTGTAGCTCGGTGTGACATGCACACGAACTAAGTAGCCCACTTGCTTATTGGTCTACAGGTACATGCAGACCCTCTCAGCGCCGCAATGAAATTGGCCGTATCAGCTGGTTTTGGTGATAATGGAGTATCATGAGAAGAAAAAAACACCGGAAGGAATGAGAGAAACTGTGTATAGCAAGTATACACACATTTATGTGGCCCTCTGCTAGCAGTGATTTTAAACTACTGGAATATCAAACCTAGCGATTCATAAGACTATGAGGGTTTCCCTGATATTTTTTGGAAATATGTTCTTATTAAAGTTTCGTACAATAGTGCAGTTTGCATGACCTTTATTGGTCATTCTTGAATAAATCCTTGCTTCCAAGTACCTATTGGCCAAGTGGTGTGCAATAGTTATTGTGGTATTGCTAGCGAGCTTAGCTACCAAGTAATTGGGATGACATAAACCGCTATAGATTAAATTGGCTCTCCATCTCAAATTCAATCAACACTCAAGCTGCAATTAGTCGGTTAATAGATAAGTTGATCGTCGGAAAACGAATCTGCGAAGCCTAAAACGAGAAAAATAATTGGCAGATCAATTGATAATGAAAATAATTGTTAATCGCAGCCCTGATCTACACAGGAGACGTTTTAGCTATATTTTACAGTCGTCGGTCCAAGGCTCAACAATAAGGATTGTCCGCTTGCCCAGGGCAAGTAAAATGCCACGTTGGGCAAGTGGTAAAAAAAGACTTAAACACATTGTTTTTAAGGAGTGAGCCATCTCGCTTCCATCTCATCTCTGTTGAAATCGGACACTTGTGAGAAAATAGCGGCAGGTAAAGACAAAGTTTATGAGTTGAAGCACAAGCGAGCATTTCAATTATCCTGGAAACAGGAGTTTAGTTGTGTGGCGCTGGAGGATGTGTCCGAAACTCAAGGTATATAAATAAAACGATTTGTATAGGGGCAAGTAAAAATTTGCCTTGGGCAAGTAGATTTCTGACCAACTTGCCGGAAAAAACATTAATGTTGAGCCCTGCAGTCTTATGAACGTGTACTTGTGAGAGGGGCTTTTGACGCCCCGTGAACGTGTACTTGTATTGATCATAAATGCGATCGACTGTAATTCATTTTGCATACTGCGCTTTGAGCGCCCTCTGCTGGTCAATTTGGAGTTTAACTTCTTCCCTTTCCTAGAAGCTCTTTGGCTTGGTCTCAGTCAGACACAGAGGAAAGTATGTTCCATCATCCTCACCCTCTTTTGATATTTCGAGCACCGAGGAACTTCATGTAATCAAAGATTTCTAATGTAACATCTTAGATCTCTCCTTTCCCCTCCATTGATTCCTTCCAGTCCATACTTCTTACGTTTCACTTTCTCCGTGACATTTCTCTCTCTCTCTCACCTCTCGTCTTAAATCCTTCTTTTTCCCCATTTCTCCTTTGTCTTCCTCTCCCTCTCTTCTCTCTCCACCCTCCACCGCCCTCCTTTGCCCTGCTCCCTGTATAATGAGTCTAATCCATCAGGCAGACAGTATTAATCGTATTCCGATAGCAGTGTGTTCACTCGCTGCTCGCCGCTGTCTCCGTCTCTACGAGTCAATAACCCCAGCTCTAACACCTACACACAGCCTATGACAGATAGGCTGTGTGTGTGTGTGTGTGTGTGTGTGTGTGTGTGTGTGTGTGTTTTAAAACCAGCTCAGCACTATGACCAAATTTATTGCAGTCTTTGCCTGGAAGAGTGTCCAAAACACACACAAGATGTAGACACAGACGCACACACCACAGCTAAAATGACCACCGCTGGACGTGTTGCCAGACCACTCGGTTACCACAAACTCTTGGTCAGTGACATCATATCCTTTTCCTGTTTGCCTCTTGCATTGCCATACAATAATAAATAGAATAGATAAATAGAAAGTGACAGCACATGGACGTGTGTCTGGGTCTAGTGTGGCTTTGTGCTTCTGCCTCTGTGTGTGTGTGTGTGTGTGTGTGTGTGTGTGTGTGTGTGTGCGTATCCCGTGCCAGGTCAGAAAGTTTTTCACCCACGTCTTTGACCTGATCTGCCACAAACTCCATGACCCAATAAGCTGAAGTAGCCACCTCCCTTCTTGTCTGCCTCCTTTCCATTTAAAAGCCCTAACGTCTTACAAAAAAAACAACCCTGTCTCACTACAGGATAATGTATCAATCTGGCGCCCAACGATCCTTTGTCATTTTCAGATTTAGCTTTTCCATCTATTTTTCTCCCTCGCAATTCGCTTCATCCATCAACCGCTGCACTATTCTCCTGATCGCTCAATCATTGCATCACTCTTTACATCCATCAATCATTCACTCTTTCCATTCATCTGTCATCCGGCACCGTCAGGACGACCTGCAGCGGCGGATTAAAAAGTCAAACATTTAAGTTTCGGGGAGAGAGCGGAACCCATCCTGTATGAGCACTATATTAGTGTGATTTGTTCATTAAGAGCTAACAGCCCATCTGCTATTTCATGCTGCTCGATGCGGCAGAGACAACATCGAAAATACACAACTAAACAGCTCATAAACAATTTAGGAAATATAGAGGTCAGTTTTTTCCCCTCTACCAACATTTCCAGCGTGATTGACAGTTGGGCCTCAGAAGAGAGGGTTTGTGGTCGGGGAGAGTGTGTTTGTACATCAGGAATGAAGGTTTATGCAGTGTATCAGTGGAAAGAGGCATAAAACGTGTGTGTGTGTGTGTGTGTGTGTGAGTGTGTGTGAGTGTGTGTGTGTGTGTAGCAGCAGCAGCAGCAGAGGACTGCAGTGGCGATGACTTACTCACCCTGGTGTCATTATTCACAGTTTACAAACCATGACAAGACAGGCAAGACAGACAATCACACGCGAGAACGGGAGCATGCGAACACGCACACACATACACACACACACACACACACACACACACACATACATGTGTGTCTCCTCTTAATTCAGCACTGTGTGCGGTTTTGTCTTTCCGTCCCTGTGTTTACCCAGCAGCTCTAGAGTGACATGCTGGCAATGCTTCCTCATGCATACACACAGACAGCAGGATGGAGTGACTAACAGACAGACAGACAGACAGACAGACAGACAGACAGAGAGACAGATACATACTAATTTGTAGGGAAACGCACATGTCATCATTCAGGATTATGCTGCCTGGCAATACGCTACAGTTATATACAGCACACGAATCACAAGGAGGTGGTTGGAATGGATGGCGGGCATACAAAGTGCAGATCTTTGACACAAGAGACCGGGGTTTGCATCCTGAGTCCCACGCATGGTTAGGTTTAGGCAACAGAAGCACTTTGGTTAAGGTTAGGGTGGTTTCAGTTAAAGGTTAATAAAATAAACACGTCATCCTCATGTTTTTACTCTCTCTTGACTTTTTCTGTCTGAAACCAAAATCTTTCTGTGCTTTCAGTGCCTGAACATAACCACAAACGCAGACAGAGACAGCCAGAGGCAAGCGGATGTTGTAGGAAAACCAATGAAATATGTTGTCAACTAGGCAAAAGTGAGCATGGCTCACATACCGCCACTCACTGCTTGACCCCTACTAAAGTAGGGCCAAAGGTTTTGCCCTTTTGGAACTAATGGAATGAGTTCTACTCCGGAAATGAAATTGAAGTGGAAAAAAATCACAGTTTTTCTTCTAACCCCCAAAAGGCACAACTAGACCACACTGTCAACCATCACACCAAATTTGTAGTTTCTAAGTTAAATAGTTTTCGAGTTCTGCTCCGGAAACAAAAGTGTGACACGCGAACCGACGGAAGGAAGGAAGGAAGCACACGCGGAGTGCTATATACCTCCGTCTACGTTGTTGCGGGGGTATAATTACAGTTTTTCTCATTCGCTTTGGCTCAATTCTCGAATGAGGATTATTTTTTTTTCAAAACAATTAGTTCAAATCTCTGAACAATTAGTTTGTTGTTCAGAAAAGATTAGAATTTCTCATTCATTCAAGCAAATTGCACGCATTTTGGCTCATGTGTTCAAAAGAGTCAGCACAATAACTACTTGTACACGTCTTGCTGATTTGTTGCAAGTTGATTCTCAGCGAAACTGTCGTCACAACTTCTAAACATTACGTCATCGTTTGAGCCGTCACATGCAAAATGAACCATTCAATTATCAAAAACTGTCAGACGTACATGTGTATTACATAAATAACTATGACGGGGAGGTACAATTTGTTGTTTTTGAACTGAAGTACCGCAGGTTTTTTTTTATTGTTGAGGGTTGCTGTTGTTTTTTTGGCATAGATGTCAAAACATGTGTGTCAAAACTATATCGTTAACTATCATGGAAGACAAAGAAAACAAGCGGATAGGTTGTAACCCAGTTTTGCTTAATAAATTACTAACAAGTAATCATTTATAAATGGTTGCAGAATAATTGATCAATTGACACATTATTTTCAGCTCTAGTAAAGTACATAATAGCATTTCATCCCTTCCTCCCACCAGGATCACATTCATCCCCCGTGGCTACAAACACACACCAGTTGTTAGCATTTTTGTCTTTGACACGACTTTGTCATTCTTGATCTTCTCTTGCTGAGGGAGCGGGAGGCATGTGACGTTTTCACCTCTGTCAAATGTACAAACTCATATTCAACAATTCTGGTTGTTTCCCTCCAGTTTCCTTCTTTATGTGCTGATTGAAAATGCAAATAAAAACAGACGGATGGAGACGTATTTAGAGACAGAATGAGGAAGAGTGAGGTGGTTATGACTGGTTCAATAGGTGCAGAGACGGATCATATTCCTCCCTTCAGGCGCTACTAGAGTGTGTGATGGTGTGTGATGGTGTGTGTGTGTGTTAGAGACAGAAAGTGTTTCCTCCCCTGAGGCCTCTCACTTGAACTCAGTGTGAGAATGAACCTCTTGTCAATCGTCTACTCAGGGCTGTTTAGGGAAATGAGGGATTCATCAGTCAGCCGCTCGGCACTTGGAGTGCGATGAGGCTGCGACAGTTTACAGTATCTGACCCAACACCTGCACAATGCTTTTAGACCAGGGAGAGAGAGAGAGAGAGAGAGAGGGGAGAGCTGGGGAGAGGAGAGGAGGACGGAGGGGAGGGGGCCAGAGGGGAGGACAAAAAGATGCAAGAACAACATTTGTGGCCATCAGAAAGAAATCCAAGCACTATTCAGATAAAAAAAAAGAACAAATTGGCAGAAAGGCATAGTTTGTGCTTTTCTTTTATCACTACTCCACCTCCTCCTCCTCTCTCTCTTTTGCTCCAAATCTATTCAAGATGTCTCCAGACTCCCCCTCACCTCGCCTCCCCCACCCCTCTGTTTGCCAGCTCCTGGCAATCGCAGGCTAGCTGAAATATTCCTCTTCAAATAGTTTCTCTCCGTCAATGTTGTCTTTCTTTCTTTCACCACCGCAGAGGCTCGGGTCACACACACTTGTCACTCTGGACCAGCTGTCCTGCACCATCTGTCCACTGTCCGCTCTGAACACACACAGACACACACACACACACACACACACATGCTCTGCAACGCTGGCGCTAAAATGTGGCAGTTACTGGCAAAGACGGCATGCCCGAGAACAATTTATGGTTATTGGGCTGTGTCAAAATAAATACAATATCTGACAGTGATAGCAGGAAGACAAAGAGGGTGAGAGACAAACGAGAGAGGAAGAAAAAAAATGAAGCGAGCAAACACTTTCCAAACAAAAGCTGAGATCCATTTCCACATGGCCAACAGTGAATTTGAGAAGTCATGCATAATGTGTGGAGTACTTGTACGCTTTCTTGATTTGGTTGTTGGGGCTTTTTGTGTGTTTGCGCTGCATTTCACCTAAACACCATATGGGTTGAAGTGAGCAAAATGACTGTGTGTGTGTGTGTGTGTGTGTATGTTCTGCATTCCTATGAGCAGCGGGTTGGAAAGACGGGCCATGAAAGCAAACAGTGTTGGCCATTAAGTCTCCTGGACACCAGCCAGACAACACACACTCACACGCACATGCAAATACATGTGTGTGCACATACACATACATATAAGCATACATAAAAGTCATCAATAAAACAAAAACATCAATACTGGTGACTGGATTTAAAGGGACTGATTCTCAGTGACTATATGTGCATCAAAACAAACAATAACAAAACTTACTTGACATTCACTAAATGTATTTGGACGTCTTGTTTTCAGGTTTTACAACTTTGTGTTGTATGTTTAATATTGAAATCTTGATGAAGAGGGCGTAGGGTACGCACATCCCAAAAAACATCAACAGGTGCTGGATCAAAATAATCAAAATCTCACAAAGAGAGATCTTCGTCATGCGTGTTTGAAGATCTCTGTTAGATCGAAACGTTGTTAAAACAGCGTGCTCATCTTCTTTTTGACTCTAAAATTGAACTCTTAACTTATCGATTGGTAGAGTTTAATCAAACAGTTCAACTCCAGTTGGGGTCCTTTTTCATCCCTCATTTCTTGTCCGCTTTGTTTCTACTTTTTCTACCATATAATGAAGGCCTGAAGATAAAAATACGTACCGTATTAAAAAAGAAAACTCTCCTGTCACTAATATATTTATATTATTCATATTTGTGTGGTTGATTTCAGGTGGTGGAAAGTATCTACATTAAATATATTTACTCAAGTAGGGTAGTTAAAGGAATACTTCACCCCCAAAATGACCATTTGTGTATCACCCCATGTTACCTTGATTTCTTAAGGGGAACTTCTCGCATGCCTCCAGGGTGAACGGAGAATCAAAAAGCAGAGAAAAGACTTGATGAATTGAAGTGAATGGGGGCCGCATTTTACAGCAATTCAATTCAATTCAATTCAAATGGCTTTATTGGCATGACGTAACACTGTACATGTTGCCAAAGCATATTCAAATGATGAAAAATTTAGCAGCAAAACTATATCAAAACATCCGTTTACAAACTCTCACACAACTCGTACAATATAATTTAAGTCGCATTCAGCAAGACGCACGCTCACTACTTTCCAAACGTGTATCTTCGCTAAAACAGATTAAAAAAGGCAGGCACCTGCGAAAGCATCAGACTTTTTATGCGTAAGTGTTTTAAATAGTAAGGTTATAGCGTATGTGCGCATGTATTTGGGAAGTAGTGAGCATACGACTGGATTAATGAGACTTGGATTATACGGCACGAGTTGTGTGAGAGTTTGCAAACAAATGTTTTGATATCGTTTTGCTGTTGGTAAAGGTGACCACCATTTACTTCAATTCATCAAGTCTTTTCTCCGGTTTTGGATTCTCTGTTCACCGTGGAGGCATGAGAGAAAAACAACGTTCTCTCCAAGAATTCAAGGTAACACGGGATGAGTAATTGATATACAAAATAGTCATTTTGTGGGTGAAGTATTCCTTTAAGAACAATTTTGAGGTACTTTGGAGTATTTCCACCTTCACTCCACGACATTTCAGAGGGAAATATTATCCACTACATTTATCTGACATCTGCAGTTAGTGCCTCCTTTATAAATTCTGATTTTTACATATAAAACATTTGATCATTTTAAATCGATTTGTATGGATTCAATTACCCAACAATATATAAATTAGTTAGCTACAACAGTAAAATGTTGCTTACACCTGTATGCATGAGTAATAATAATTCAACATGCTATATAATCTATATAAAACACTGCTGCCATAATGAGTACTTTTGCTTTTGATACATTTTGCTGATACTACTTGTGTACTTTTACTTTGGTAATTGGATTGTTCTCATATTATGGGTCTGGATACTTCCTCCACCACTGTTGATGTCTTGAACAAAACTCTTGTCCGACTGCCAAAACAAGCAAATGTTACTCTAAGCTGCAACCATTATTCATATCCCAGACCCCCTGCTCAACTTCAAGAAAACATGTGACCACTGTGTGATCAACACACGTCTGTCTTTATAGTGTTTGATCACATGCATCTCCACCAGCCGAGGCTAATTTAGCCACATATCCACTGGACAAGTTCAGACATTTCAGCTCGCAAACTGCAGCTGAGTTCAGACCTGAGTGATGCCACGGTTCCATTTATTAACCACAGCACAACACGAGCTGTTGGGTTAGAAATATGACCCACTGTGCCACAATGTGATGAGGTTTGTGTCCCAAATATAGAGAATATGTGCAGGTCAAAGCTTGATGAGTGACATTCCTGCGGAGGGGACGTAGGGGGCGCTATGTGAGCAACAACACCAACACATCAGACGGCTGCAGCTAAATTAGATTAGCAGGGTGTCTGTGCGTGTGTGTGTGTGTGTGTGTGTGTGTGTGTGTGTGTGTGTTTGTGGGTGCACCAGGAGTGTCATATTAGTTGGTAATGCATTGAACAGCTGTGACACACATACACACCCCCATGTGTCTCACACACACACACACACACACACACACACACACCAACACACTTACATACACATAAACTGATTAACATGACTAGAATACCAAACTCCAGCCCTGACCCTTAAGAAATTGATTGACAATGTGACTGTTTTTAAATGCAGATATGTGTGTATGTGTGTGTGTGTGTTTGTGAGTATGCAAGTGTGCACCAGCGACACAGCATTCAATGTGTGTGTGTGTGTGTGTGTGTGTGTGTGTGTAATGGAAGAAGCGGACTGATGTAATGAGGCTGTAATAAGGCTGAAGCTTAATCCTGGTGAAGACAGACATAGACCTCTCACCCCTGCCCACACACACACACACACTCACACTATAACACACACACACACACACACACACACACACACACTATTTTCTTTTTCCCCACACTCGTCAATCCCTTCCCTTCTTCTTTCCATCCCACTTTTACCTTCCCAACCTGCCTAATTTTCTCCTTCCTTTACCCCTTTCCTTTCCTTCCTTACCACAAACCCCTTCCTATTTACTCTTTTTCTTTCCTTGCCACCTTCCTCTCTCCTTCCTTCCTGCCATTCTCTTTCCTGTTCCCAATTTTCCTTCTTTTCCACCTCCTCTCTTCATTCCCTCGTCTCCTCACATTCACTTTTTCCTATCCACCCTCCTTCCCTTCCTCCTCATCTCCTCACAATCTTCCTATTTTCCTTCTTTCTTGAGGCCGTTAGGCACCAGAGGTGTTTTCTTTCGTGCGATTAAAGCTGCAGTGAGTAAATGGAGCAAATCTGATTAAAAAAAGTTATTTCTATAAAACGGTCATTATATCCAGACCGTAATGCATGAGACAGGTAATCTGAAAAAAAAATCATGTTGCCTCTGTGTCCTCCGGTGCTCCTAATGGCATCTACAAGATGTCACAGACCGGAGGAAAACAACCAATCAGAGCCGAGCTGGAGCCTGCCGTCTCTGAGCAGCTGTCAATCACTCGTGAACTCTGATCAAACGGTCAAACTAGGCAGCGCTGATCAAATATGAATCCATATTCTGTGACTGTAATGCCTATTTCTTGCCTCAAATGTTTTCAGAAACATCTTGTATTGTACTGTTTAGCTGTAAAATTAGAAAGTTTGTGACCTGGAAGCCATGTTGAGATCAGTTGAGGAAATACCAAGCATCGCCCACCAGTCTGAGCACAGCCAATAGGACGCTCTCTCTGAAATGACCTGTGATTGGTCAAAGTCTCACGTCACAGGCTAGATTTTTCATGAGGAGGTGCAGAAGTCTAGTTATCTCTCACAACGCTTGATTAACAATATGCTGAAAGGTTATTATGTAATTTTTGCCCAATGATGCCAAAAACATGCCTACTGGAGCTTTAATTCTCACGTCAATATACTGTTGTTTTTCTCATGAATGCTTTCACACAGAACATGAATATTACGCGGCAAAAAAGCGACACTGTCTTGGGAACAAGGTTGATTTTTCTGAGCTTTTGCTCTGTGAATAAAAGCATCAACCAATCAAATTGTGTGGAACGGGTTGAGTTGCGCCTATATTAATGAAACAGCAACACAGAGACTCTGTAGTCCGAACCAGGACGGAAAACTTTATTACTCCTTTCAACCTTGACAAAAGCAGCACGCACCAGATCCACTCCTTTAGTTCTTACCTTTCACAATAAAAGCCCTAAACATATAACATTCGCAGGTGATATTTTGCATTTTCTTGTTGTTTATTCGTCACGCTCTCGATGTGTAAAGGCCTTTACTGTACCTCTACATCCTTCCTTATTTATTCCCCTTTCATCTCACTTAGCCTCTTTCACTCCTCCCTTCTACTTTCTCCTCCTTCATTTCCTTCCTCCTCTTTCCTTCCTTTCACTCCTCTCTCCTACAACTTCTTTTCCCCTAATCTATTCTCTTCCTTTGCTCCCTCCCTTCCTCCGTCCTTCTCCCCGTCTCTCAGTAAATACCAAAGAGGGCGCGCATGCTTCCTTTAAGTCCTCCACATTAAGCAGGGCAATAAAATACCACCAAACACACACAAACACTTATATATATAAAGACACACACAAATTGTCATGATTTCCTGTCTGGTCCCGGTTTTTGAGGGAGAGGTTATTTTCTGTCTTGGGTTTCACCAAAGGAAAAGGATTCACTTCTAGTTTCACTTTTAACAGCCAGAATCTTGCATAAGATTATCTACCAACATCTTGTCGTTTTTATTTCCTTTTAAAAAAAAAAAACAGTTCAGGGACAACACATGGAAACTTCTCCATTTGCTCCAGTTGAATTCTGCACATTCTTGTACAGTTCCCATTTATCTATTTTGCCTTTTTGCTGTCTCGGGCCTATCTGCAGCTCGTGTCCCTCCAAAAAAAACGAATAAATGAAATAAAAAAAAGAAAAATTCCTTTTTGTCTTTTTCCTGACCATGATGTTGAAAGTGGAGAAAACCCCAAAATCACACAAAATGTTTTGACAGGAGAACAAGTAGGAGTCCATTTATGTTGTCAGTTGCTTAGCGACCGTTTAACCACTTGAACGCCATTCATATTGCGTATTCGACTTCCCATGTCGACAAAAAAACCTCACGAGTTCTGTTTAAAAGCGACATGCATTTTTTCCCAGGAAAAAAGACCTCTGTAGCTCAGTAAGTGATGCGTTTAATGTTTCCAGCAGCAGCAACAGTGGTTTGCTTGGAATAAACAGAGGAACCACAGTGGCAAACAGCAGACAAAAAGTGTGTGACCTGCAGGGTTGCACGGTTCACAACTTGGTGAAACTGGGCAATATGCACAGGCTAGACTTCGTAGAATAGTATTTACAGAATGGTTCTGACCATTTCGACCCATCTGACTGCATTTAAAAACCACACGGTCAAAAAAAATGTCATGTGGCTGTTTTCAACAACTGGGAATGAAACGCAAAGACGCCCCCATACTGGTTAAGTGACTGCTTGATTGACAGGTGATCTGCAGGACACAGAATCGAGTGCTTGTCGGCTCTAAAAACTCACGAGATCACCACTTGAACGCAGCGCAGACCACTTTCAAGAAAAAAAGGCGCAACTTTAACCACATTGGTTATGTTTATTGTGCCAGTCGCAGTGGGGCTGGTAGTAGCGGCGGGCTGGAGAGGTTGGCGTTGTGACATTGTGTCTATTTTACCGCGGGGGTCTTGGGAGGCCCCGGTTGAGGCCATAGTGAGGCGCTGGAGCAGGCTGCCTGACCAAAGAGAGAGCACTCTAAATACTGACAGGCAGCACTTGAGACAGGCCCGGGAGTGCAGGGGTCCTACTGAGCCATTGTCACCCACCACACAGGTTAACAAGACACCGCACCAGCCTCTAACCTCCGTCTTTCACGTCTCGCGCACTTTTGTCCCCTTTTGTCGGCCTCACTCTCTCACACATACCCGCAAACATGCTCCCCCATAACCCTTTATCTATTTTAATTTTTCTCTCTCTCTCGTTGCTCCCCTCCAATTTCTCTGTTTTACAGATAAAGGAGAGAAGACAGGTGGTGAATAAGAAAACAATTCACTCGTAAGGAAATAAAGGCGTGATTTCTCACCTCCAATAATGACTTTATTCCCCCTACACGTTTCTTTTTCATTGAATTACGCCGTTCCTTTTTATTCTGCTCATCACCCATTTATATATCTCTCTCTCCACTCTTCTTCCTTTCTTTGCATGTCTCTCGCTCTCCTTCTCTCCCTCTCCAGTGTATACAACCATTCATAACTCTAGGTTATCATTTCAAAAGGCTTTCAATTCGAGGCCCTTACAGAGGAGACGGTATAAAGAGGCTGCCCCAGGGCAAGCATGCACCGACACACACACACATACTGTATGTTGCTCATAAATGCACACACATACACATAAATGAACACATGCAAAACACAGGAATAACCGCACATGCAAACACATACACATTATCAAGCAAACATTTTTTTTTTTAGATAAAAACACACACTGTTTTTCTCAGGTAAATAAACAGATGCCAAGTGGTTTCTAAGAGACGCCAGTAATTACACACACAAACACTCTTACAGCGAGGGAGGGAAATCCCTGATTGCTGAGTTTATTATTCTGTGCTAACTCCATAGAAATAAGACTTTAAAATTCCTCTCATATAACCTCTCCTCTCCTCTTTCTTCTCCTCCCTTCTTCTTCTTCTGTCTCTTCTTCATTTTCTTGTCTGTCTGTCACTCACGCCTGGCTGCCATTCTGTCATCAGTCCCTGTTGCTCTTTCTCTAAAAGCTCTTAGCAGCCCTCAGGGCTCAACTTATAATATTACAGAACACCTCAAATCTCTCTCGCTGCCTTTCTTTCTCTCTCTCTCTCTCTCTCACACACACACACACACACACACACACGCACTAATACACTAATGGAGGAGAGACGTACAATGGCAGCACTAAGTGAGCAAAGAGCCACTGGACAGAAATAAGGAGCATCTTTAAGAGCCTTTTGGGTCTCTCTCTCTCTTCCTGTCACACACATAAATAGCAGTTGTGGTCGGATTAACGTCTTGGACCTCTGGCCGGATCAATACGCTCTATGATGCATGTGTGCATAATGTGTCAAAATGACCTTGAATTAATGAGCATTTTAGGGAGCATTTAAACAACGGTTGCTCGGAAAACGGTTTTTAGTTTTTTACAACGAGCTGAATGCGCAGTCGGATCTGTCACACTCGGTTGTCTCTGCTGCTTATTTTGTATTTTTTCGTTTAATATTAATGGATCCCGGGGAGATTGGTATCTGCTTGGCTAGCTAAAGGAATCCTAATAAAGCAGAAAGTGTCACACTGACTGAATATTAACGCAAAGACACAATGACAACAGAGAAATGTACACATTTGAAAAAGGCAGCCTCAATCAACTCAAAGAGCTAACTGGTTCCTCCGCACTGCAGCATACCGCATACTGTGTATGCATGAGAGGCTGTGCATCTGTGTGTGTGTGTGTGTGTGTGTGTGTGTGTGTGTGTCGGAGCCGCATAATAGTTAACTGTATCATACCTTAACCATGGGAAATACCCACTGCATGTTTCAATTACGTACATGCGCGCGTGTGTGTGTGTGTGTGCATGTGTACGTGCATGCAGAAGTGTGGCGGGGCGTTCGGAACTGCTCTATTGATGAGAGAATGAAGTCATTTTTCAATGTGGGGTTAAGCGCTGCATTATTGCCGCCTCATTTGGCTCCTGTGGGCCACCATAGCCCTCCCGTCTGGTTTCCATGGCACAGAGAGAGAACAGAGAGGGGAATGTCCCTGCTTACCAGACTGCAAGTTCATCCATCAGCTCACACAAACACACACATGTACACACACACACACACACACACACAGGCAATAAGGGCTTATCCCACTCACAGTCAACTTTCCCACAAAGTTGCAACAAATCAAGAGCAGCAGCGCTAAGTCTCCTAAAGCCAGCCAATATCACATTATACGCTAGTTGTGCTTGGGTATACAGAGCTGCACAGAGTGGTGTGCTGCTGTAAAACCAATTCACCTAAAAAGGATAGAGTTTCTGCTACTGCTACAGTTCACACAGTCCACAGGGGCTCCGTTGTAAACTAAGGAAATCTTAAAGAGTCCATAATGCTACTGAAGGGAAACACTTTAATTTCTCAGTAGTCCCGTGTTTACTGCTGAGTTTCCTGCCTTGCATATAAGGTACGTGTGTGTGTGAATGGTCTGAGATTTGTTCTGCATTGAGCAACATAAGCGTGTACCAGTTCACAAACACTGTAGGGATTGTCCGCAGTAATGGGATGGGATGAGCTTGCTCAATGTGCACATGCACCTTTGTGTGTGTGTGTGTATGTTGGCTGTTTGAACAAGCGCTGAACGTGAGCCAAACATGTCAGCGAGCATTGTGAGTTCACATAATAACTACATTCCTCTGGTGGTATCATACGGAGCTGATAGAGAACAGCTTCACTATAAAGACGGAGAGAAAGATGGATGAACTGTCCTCATTCATGAATATAAACTTTGCCAATTTTCTTGTGCTTAACAGAGTTCAGTAAAAACATCCTGCAAGCTGAGTCCTTCTCTCACTTCCCCTCTTCCTTTCTTTCTTTTAATCCCCCTGAGGTCGAGTCTCTCTCTCTCTCTCTCTCTCTCAGTTTACTGTAAACATCTCCATGTATCACTGTCATATCAGCACATTCATCTCCTATAGAGGGGCCAGCTTCCCTGCAGTGCACCATTCACCCTCATTCACACACTCACGCTGGGCACAGAGTGCATTCACATAAGCACACAGGCATCTATGTATGCATGTATGTGCACATGCCAACCACCCGCACATAAACCTCTACGACCTATTTATTGTGCCTCGGCTTGTGTGACGTTTTTATTTTTGAGAATCCATTTATCATGCAGACACAAAAAGAATATGAGAACACGCACATAATGCAACTCGGCATGCACGCGTACACTCAAGCTGTTAAACACAGTATATCACAGAGCACGGTGCTTAATCACGAGAGGGGAATTTAATACGTGTCATTCCTCATGTTGGATGACCTTCCTTATTGAGAAGAAGGGATATATCTCAAGGTTTTAATCTATGAAATTATATTGTAAAAGCTTCCAAACTATCATACATCTCTGCTTAATGCAATTATGATCCACTGATTATTTAATCTTCGATGTTCCTCCATCTTGGCAGCACTAGATTCAGGAACTGTGCAGCTTTCAAAGGAATAAACAGCGAACAGGTCTCGATCTTTAATTCTCTTTGTAGATTTTACAGATTTATTATTTCAAGTGAAATCAGATCAAGTCAATTTCATTTATATAGTCTAAAAAAATGGTCTCAGAGCAATATATGACCATCTACTTTAACAGAAAAAAATAATAATTAGAAAAAGTACTTTTTTTATTAAGTATGTTTATTAATTATTTTGTATTTAAAGTGAAAATTTAATTAATGTGGATGTCCAATCAGTGTTAATGGTAAACGTCGTCAAATGAAGCAATAAATTCCTCAGTGTGTGCTACCCAGAAAGCTGAGCTCTTCTGCTCACGGGGCCGTGCCGGCAGAGCCTAAATGTACCAGGATTAGGGTGGTCGATCGATTTAAATATTTTAAATGTATTTAATACGCTTATCAACATGGGAGTGGGCAAATATGCTTGCTTTATGCAAATGTGTGTATATATTTATTATTAGAAATCAATTAACAACACAAAACAATGACAGGTATTGTCCAGAAACCCTCACAGGTACTGCATTTAGCATAAAAAAAGCCCAAGAGGCAACAACAGCTGTCAGTGTGTCAGTGTGCTGACTTGACTTTGACTTGCCCCAGACTGCATGTGATTATCATGAAGTGGGCATGTCTGTAAAGGGGAGACTCGTGGGTACCCAGAGAACGCATTTTCATTCACATATCTTGAAGTCAGAGGTCAAGTTGCTTTAAAGAAATGAGTGGCGTTAAAACGAATTTGCGTTAACGCGTTACTATCGTGACTTTGGAAGCCCTAACCAGGATGCTTTGCGCGGCAGCCCCTGAAGTCCAGGGATCCTCTTGCACGGCTAATGCAGGTTCAGCCTCGGCCTTTCTCCGCTGCATTTCTTCGCCCGTATACTCTGGCTCGAATAATGTCTTCTGCATTCATATTTTAGGCCATTTTTCGCTGTTGGAAACGTAGCTAGTTTGCAATACAAGCGAAGAGAACAAGGAAGTTCTGGCTACCCAGAGGTGGAGACTAGAAAGCTTAAATAGCAGCCTGTAGTTCTTCCTTGAATCCCACTACGTCATTGTCAAATGTCGGCGCTGGAGGCAGGAAGAACCAACAGATTTTTGCAGCTGCGAACTCAGCTTTCTGGATCAATATAGCAGCACGCACTGAGGAATTTATTGCTTCAATCGACTACATTTACCATCAACACTGATTGGACACCCACTTAAAGTTGGAGATTTTCCCTTGAAGTATTTAGTAAATAGGAGAGTACAAGACTTTGACCCAGTGTTAAGGCACCGACCATGAACCGGCTGGTGACCTTTGTCGCATGTCACTCCCCTTCTCTCTCCCCTCACTCCCTCTCTATGCTGTCAGCTATCTAATAAAAGGCATAAAATGTCCAAAAATCATTAAAAAAGGGTCCGGAGTGTTGACAGAGAAGATAATCGAGACACTCCCATTAGGATCTCGACCAGAAAACTTCCACTGTATCATGATTTTTGGATTATTTTTGTTGCTTGAATGCTGATTGCCTCACCTTAAATCTGTTTAGCTGATTTTTCTTTTTTTTTACGTCTGGTTGTATTTTCCAAGCTCTCAAGCCTCTTTTGAAAAAGAGTCCTTGATCTCAATTAGACTAGCTGATTGTAAAAAAAAGAAAAAGATCTATACAGTAACTAACAAGCCCACAGGCATTTTCACACAGACACTTACAAACGGGTGGAGGGGCCCTGTGGAGCAGAGGTGATCCATTTGGGTCCATCTCTACTTCCCCTGTGTCTATAAAAAGCCTGGTGTCACATAGTGAGATCTCCCATCTCCTCTCCCAGACTCTCTGACGAGGTGTCAAGCCTTCTCAGCTCCACCTGACACAGAAGCCGCATACCAAACATCCTCATTCCTGTTTGTGTGTGTCTGTGGGAGCCCATGTTGCCCGTGTGTTCTCACCTTCCTATTTCCCTGTTTGACCATTATGTTCAGCTCTAATGAAGCAGACACACAAAATCACTGCACATACAGCAGTACACACTAAGAGACACAGAACAAGTGGGAAAGTCTCTGTTCGCTCTGGCCTTCCTCGTCACACTGAGAGGCATTTGGTTCAAGCCTATTGCACTGACAATCAAAATGCCTTCTGTAACGCTATCATCACACAGCAGCGCCCCCGGCAACAGTATTACAACCCATTCAAAGGACACATAACTTTATTAACTCGCACTCAGCGTGACATGTCTCTAAAAGCAGCAGGCCGTGCAGGCTGTCTGCCATCCCGATAACATAACTTTATTAGCCGCAGTCTATTGACAGCAAGCTCAACAAGTTCATTAAGTCGTTCACGGCTTTCAAAACAACACAACTTTATTACTAGCAGCATTGCCAGACATAAGCACAGCAGTGGTCATTCTGTCTCGGCTGCCAGAGAAGAGGTTTGGGTTACAATACAGATGGAAAAGATGAGCAGAAACAGAGAGGTGGATTGGAAATGCTTTATCCATGCACATTCAGTCAAACACAAATACACCGCCGTTGTTCAGCCTCTCTGTAACTAACAAACAATTAATCCATTAGTTGTCAACTATTAAATTAATCGCCAATTATTTTGATAATCGACTAATCGGTTTGAGTTATTTTTTAAGAAAAACAAAGTCAAACGTCTCTGATTCCAGCATGTTAAATGTGAATATTTTCTGGTTTCTTTACTCCTCTATGACAGTAGACTGAATATCTTTGAGTTGTGGACAAAACAAGACATTTGAGGACGTCATCTTGGGCTTTGGGAAACACTGATCGACATTTTTCACCATTTTCTGACATTTTATAGACCAAACAACTTATGGATTAATTGAGAAAATAATCAACAGATTAATCTACAATGCAAATATTCGTTACTTACAGCCCTAAAGACATGTACACCCAAAGCTCAATGTTGTTGTTTTTGACAGATTTGAACAGAAAATACCCAGCTCACTGTATTTGTTTTTTTAAAAACAATTTTCAATTGTCTTTCCTGCTGCAATAAGATGCTAAACAAGGTTGTTCTTGTACAACGTACAAATCATCCAGTACAAGAAAGTGAAGAGAATTTATATACAGCATTTATATTAATTCCAGATTGTTTGTGTCATAAATGGTATTTTTGAAAACTGAATTTCCCCCTGATTTTTGTATTCCTGATAGTTTTAATCTGATTTTCACTTGTTTTCAAATATTCTTACTCAATAATATAAAAAATAACACATCTATTAGACATCTATTGCACTTCTGTCCGTCCTGGAAGAGGGATCCCTCCTCTGTTGCTCTTCCTGAAGTTTCTTCCATTTTATTCCTGTTAAAAGTTTTTTTTTTTTGGTTTCAGGCTCATCTGATGAGACGGTCTTACTATAAAGGACAGAGGGTGTTGTATCCTGTACACATTGTAAAGCTCCCTGGGGCAAATTTGTGATTTGTAATATTGGGCTATACAAATAAAATTGACTTGACTTGACTTGACTGAACGGCCTGCCTGCCTGCGAACACTCTGCCTGTGCACACATTGCGCTTCACCGGGAGTCTTCCACAAGCTGCTAGCTCGACAGCTGTGAGTACTAACAATAGCCATGTTCGTTGTTTATGTTCATAATGATAATAGCGGGGGAGTGGCTTTGGAGGGAGGCCTGAAGGGACTTTCTCTCTAGGTTTAGGGACTTTTGGAGCTATAGGGCTGTTGGATACTTTCACTGGAAAAGAGTTGGCAACACTGGGATTGTTTTTCTTCTTCGGTTGGATCATTTTTAAAATCACGTGTACTCTTGCTAGTTTCTCAGCATTACCGACCCTACCTTTAAAATCACAAGTACATCCAAACAAGTCCAAACAAATAACAATTACCACATATTTTCTATTGCATGTCATTTGTTGGTTGTTGCTAGTCTAGGCAACAAATCACATGGGTGCATTGAGCATGTCTGCACACAAGCATGTGGACACACACACACACACACACACACACAGTTGGATTCCTTGACTCAGTACCATGTGGCATTTGCTTATTGAATGCTTTCCTCCGGAACACATTCATAATTTATAGAAAGATTGGATCTGTCTCCACAACACCCCCCCCCCGACCCCCTACCATCTCCTCCCCCACTGCACCCCCCACCCTCCATCTCTGTCAACCTCCCTCCTCCTCCTAATAAACACTTCACTTACTGTGAGACAAACACAAAGCACAAAAGTGCTTCTTTGTAAAAAAAAAGTTGTGTTAATGCATTTGATTGAATTCAATTAGCTTAGAGAAACTAAAATAAACTGACATCGCTGCTGTTTTCTCTCTCTCTCTCTCGCTCTCTCTCTCTCTCCAGGGATTTCAGAGTAAGTGATGTTACTAATTGACCAATCAGGTTGCACTAACAAGGCTGTCAGACTGTGTTAGGATCATCCGCCAATCGCGGCCCGCCGACTTGTCTCCCTGGGCAACTGTTAGCCAATGACCTGCAACAATCTGACTCGGAGCAATCGCAATCAACCACCAGAAGCCGATATACAAAATACACACAGACCAAAAGATGCACAAACATGAACTCCAAAAGTTACCTAGGGTAGCTACACAGGCTGTTGTTTACAAAGAGTGGATAATCGTGTGTGTGCGTGTGTGTGTGTGTGTGTGTGTGTGTGTGTGCACCACTACTCAAAAAACCATGTTGCTCAGGAACAAAGACTTTGCTGCCCATTAGTGGCCAAAAGCTTGAGGGCAAGCACACAAACACACACACACACTGAGCTTTGTTCATTTCGATGTCTTTTAAGACCATCTCTGCCTCGAGCGTGTAAAAAGTCGGAGCAGCCTTTTTATGCTACCATCGTAGTGGTTCTTTCTCTCTCTTTCGTCTTCTCCTCTACCTCTTTCTTTCTGCCCTTCTAGCTGCCTCTCATCTTCTTTCACGATCACTTTACTGCCTCTTTTTTAAACCGCTCCTCTGTTATCGTTCTCCTCTTCACCTCGTCCTCTCTCCGTCTATCACCCCCCCCCCCAACCTTTCCTCCATTTTGAGACATTTCATGAACTTCTCTCCATCTTTCTAATTCATCTCTCTTCCTTTCTGTTATTGGTGTAATGATTCATCTACTACATCGATGTATCGATTTATATTCCTACGATCTAACTACATTGATAGGTACTCGGAAAGTTGTACTTCACGGGGGGACGTATATCAATCTAAAATCATTTTGTAAGGTTAATAATCGTATCGATACAAATAATTTGCACCTTGTATTTAAGCACGACAAACACTATATTGATGTCTTTTTTAGCACTTTTAATAGTAAAGAAATGTTAAACGTTACTCCGGTTCACGCTCCCTGTGTATGACGACATGAGCCAGCAGCGCATCTCAGAAAGACGACAACAAAACGAAGTACGGTCGATGGCGAGGAAAAGTCAGACAAGTGAGAGATTTTCAAGCCGTGTTTGAGGTCCAGCATGTGGAAACGTTTTGGCTTTTGCAAAAAAGGAGATGTCCTTGATGAATCGCTCGCTGTTTGAAGAATATGCAATGGCCAGATAAAATACAACGGCAACACGACCAATCTTTCCACGCAGCTACAGAGACGCCATTTACACATTTTTTTTGTTAAATATTATTGCTCTACCTTTTGCTTTGTCAATGAGAACAGAAGCAGCAGGTTAGACCACTGTTCATTTAACTTATATAGAAGTTGGTTTATTATATTCTTGTATCTTGAGAACTGAAACAGCGGGTCCTAAAGTTGCACTTTTTATTACTTTCAAATAAAAGGTGTATGTATTTGCCATTAATCGTTGTGTTTATTTGTTTGTATCCATAATTAATTTATCCCTGATTCCCTTACAAGAAAAACTTTGCACAGTGCAGGAATCCTGACCTGCACTGTGCAGTATCCAGCTATTTATTCCACAGTCACACTGATTGAATATTGATCTAGATGAACCAAATATCGTCCTTGAATTGTATCGGAACCACGGAAAGTGATACGTATAGTAGTAAAAAACAAATCGTTACACCTCTACCTTCTGTCCATCCCTGTTTTCCTCTTTCGCCCTGAGGGGGAAGGAGTTGTAAAGATGCCATATCTTTTAAGAGACAGCGGGTTGCCTCTTCATGCCTCGGTCGTGGCCAGTGGAGCCTATGTTATTAACACACGGGCACAGACTCAGCTCCTGTCCCACGACCACAGTGGTAATCAAGGATTGACACACTCACACACATACGCGCAGGCAGCTTGTTAGTATGTTAATTTTCACCGTGCATATGAATGATCATCTGAGCGCAAACAAACACACACAGCGGCCATCTGCTCCACTGAGGTGTGTGTGTGTGTGCGTGTGTGCGCTTATGTGAGTTTGTGAGTGTGTCCGCATTATCGCTCGCCTTTAAATGTCACCTTAGTCTCGGGAGGGGAAACATTGTCTTCATTGGGAGAAAGATATTTCCCCTGAATCACATATACAGTTTATGTACACGAACAAACACACACACACACTTACTGTAGACACACACATACCAGCAGTAGGAAAACCAGAGCCCTGGGATCAGCGGAAAAAAAAACGAGAGCATGACGATAGCTGACATTCCAGGGAATGCTGCAATACCTCATAGCACGCGCGCACACACACACACACACACACACTGAAAGAGAAGATGCTTGTGTAATGGAGACAGATAGAAGGGTAATCCCAATTTCATCTTTCCAGAAGGGTAGTGGATTAGAGGAGGATTAGGACAGTATCATGACAAGATTATGACACACATGAAGCTCTGCTGCACTAAGCCCATTACTCCTTTTTCTGTCTTTTGTCTGTGCGTGTGTGTGTGTGTGTGCGTGTGTGTGCGTGTGTGCGCAATTGAGTGAATGAATGCATGTCTGCCTTAATACATTCTACAGGATGAAAACGTGTAGAGCCCGCTGTTAGGCTTTTTCCTTGGGGAGAGTGTATATGCCGGGAAGTGTGTGTGTGTGTGTTGGGGGGTGTACGTTGGGTTTGAGGGGTTCAGATGTATTTCTGATGCTTCATACCAGATATGGGTCACTGCCGCTGTCCCCCAGGGGTGTAGGAGGGGTCGGAAAATTGGGGGTTTTTGGGGAGGAGGGAGACAAGCACCATCAGTGGTCTTAAATCCGCATTTTGAACAAGGTTCACTGAGCTTTTTGAGAGACGAGACGTTCAGTGAAGCTGGGGGATGAGCGGCGGTTCAGTCACTCGTGAGTGAATCGCAATCATGATGAGCAAATGGAAGTGTTACGGGCAGATCGGCAAACAGACCGCCGCCGGAGCGCTCTCGACTTGGCTTGCACTTTGCGACTGTGTAAAGTAACAGTGCAGGCGGCGAGGAGAGCTGTTAAGTTTATGGGCTATGTGAGAAGATAGCAATGAGAGGTCTGACAGTGTGTTGTTATTTTTGGTCCAGGGTTCTTAGGTAACTAAAGGCCAGACAGACAGACAGACAGAAGAAGGGCAGGCTGGCGGTCGACAGACAGGCAGACCGCCTCACAGGAGTGGAAAATTAAAGGACTAAATTGTATACTTTACATTTTCAAATGCGTATTGTAGGCTACACCACTTTAATATTTCTTATTATCCAGGCTTCCATTCATTTTTGTAAAATATGAAAAACAGCTGGCTTCACTTGTGTTGCATAATTCATCACATCTAGTCTGCATTCAATTGGGATTTTTTTTAATCAAACTCTCATCATAATGGTGTTGAATAATACAGAGTGGTCTTTTCAAATCGTGTCTATATGTCAATATGATTTGTAGTAAATGGACTACACATGTGTAGCATAGGTACTCTTATGGTACTTTGAAAGTGTAAAGAGTAGGAATAGGCTTCAGAGCTGCAACGATTAATCGATTTCTTTGAGTTGTGGACAAACCAAGACATTTGAGGACGTCATCTTGGGCTTTGGGAAACACTGATCAATATTTTTCCCCATTTTCTGACATTTTATATCCAAACAACTAATCGATTAATCAAGAAAATAATCAACAGATTAATCCACAATGAAAATAATCGTTAGATGTAGCCCTAATACAGAATAGTCTTTTTCAAATCAGTCTGCTATTATAAATGCAGGGGTGTGATTTGTAGTATATAGACTACACATGTGTATCCACTCTTATGGTCCTTTGAAAGTGTAAAGATTGTGTTTATATAATACTGAAACAATTAATCAATTAATAGGCTTTTTATTCACGGAAGACATTGTGACATGTCACAGGTGTAAATAATAGAATTAATGATGGCTGAATTGAACTGCTTTAGTTGCAGGTTGGGCTGAGCAATATAACGATATCTATCATCAAAACTATATCAAAATGTCTATCGTGTATGTTTTTCTTCATTGTTTCTATCACAATATAGGCTAGGCCTATATTTATTTATTTTTCCTCTATAATTTTACTTAAAACGTTTATGTTAATTTTGCACTCAGGTTCTTAAAATGACAAAATACTCTACAAGTACTTTTCATGAGTCAAGTATTTAATTCAGACAGGAGTTTACAAAAATAGGTTTTACCATGTGGTTATTTCATATTGACTATTTATTTATTGAACTGTCACACTGTCATGACATTTGAATAAAACAGAGCCATTGTTAATGTTATTAGTAACACCTGTGCTTTTCCTTCAATGTAAAGTTAAAATGTCTGCTGTGAAAAAAAAAAAACACCATCAATATCAATTTTAATAATAGATAAGTCATTTAAATCATTTATCATGTCTGGTTACAGCTACAAGCTAATTGTAGATGTCACCTTGGATCTGAGAAATAGTGCTGGGATTTTTTTCCTACATTTTATAGACATTGAATTCATAAATACATCAAAAAAACTGATAGATTAATGAATCAAAATAATCCTTAGATGCAGCCGTATTTGTTGCTGACAGTGGAACAGCAACTTAGAGAGAGAGAGAGAGAGAGAGAGAGAGAGAGAGTACAAAAGCAACATGAAGAGGGGGATGAAGGATGGCGTTGGCACGGTGAGAGGGGGGCATGTTATGACATCAGATGTCGTTAACCAATTAGACGGGGTGTTGCAGGAGAGTGGTTCCAGCAGCCACTAAAAGCCTCGGTGTCACTGACCTCAGGAAGAGAGAATTTAATAACAAACAATCTCTCCTTTCTCCTTTTCCTCCCTCATCCTTTCTGTTGCCGACAGCCACTTCAGTAATGGCCGTCTTTGTCCTTCCCCGAGCTGTCGGACCCTTATTTACGTTGAGCTGAGCGAACCTGCCCATCTGGAGTTAGAAACCTGAGGCCCTTGGCTACTTAAACTGTGTGTCAAGACCGCAGATTGTTTGCCGGTTGCTGCTGGGTTTCCACATGACCAGATTAGCAATTAGCTTTAATGAGCTTCGGTCAAAAGGTGAGAGTGCAGAACGATCTCATTCGGGATTTGAATTGGAAAAAGGTTAAGCAACACTTGAGCTTAACTAAAGCAAAGACCTGGAAAAGTGTTGAAGTACCTGCTTAGAGGAAGATCCCTAGTTTACTGGGGGCAGCTGGGAAGATGATACAGGCTTCTATGGTGAGAGATTTACAGTACATCTATGTTACAATTCATGACAGAGGAGGGAAATCTCTTTCTTTGAAACCCTCTTGCTCATGTAAAAAGACAATCTGTCCCAGAGCTTATACGCATTCTCAGAAACACACACACAAGTGTAGTTACAGCGCGAGAACAGCTGAGCTTTAGATTGCTCCAAAATCCCCTGTGACCGTGGGTTTGGGCCAGAGGGGTGAAATAAACTTACCACCTGCTACTGGTAGTCCACACACACAGACACACAGACACACACACACACACACACACGGCTCCCTAACATCTGCCACTGTAGTCCCTTGTGTTTTGCCAACACCGGAAACTTTCAGACTAATAGTCACAGCTCAAGGCAGTGCTTACAGTTTCCCAGCTTTTAATGGCTGTTCGTCTTACATCATTAATGCATATCAATCACCATAAACACACATAAGGGCACACACACCCACACACACACACAGACGCAGCAGGATTTGTATCATTGAGCTGTGAATAACAGAGCTGAAAGCCTCTGCAGTCAGTATTGAGCTGTTAAAGTTCAGAGGCAGAGTGATGGCGGCAGGGACATAGAGGAAAAGGAAAATAAAAGAAAGTGATTGAGAGTAGCTGCAACACTCTATGGTTTACAAAAAACACCTTATGACACGATACAACAGCCTTATAGTAAATACAAACCTGGCGAAGCTCATTATGTGTGATTATTATTGAGCCTATCAGAGGATTTACTGAGTTATCTTCTTATAGGTGCTGTTTGTAGTGTTGTTCAGCAAATATACATGTACTATTATCTCATATTTAATGTAGCGCTACTACAGAATATTGTACATCTGTTAATTTCCACTACTTTAGGCATTTCAGATTGAAGGTTGGGATTTGCACTCTTGGTGTAGTTATATTATTTATTGTGTCATGCACATACAAGCGTCCAGCCCACAGAGAAGTGAACAAAACCCAAATACAGTAACTGAAACTTTAAGGCTGAAATACAACAATTTTCTTTAAGTTGCTGTCTTCAAATCGTGTTTTCTCTAACTAACAGTATAAACCCAAACATATCAGGGTTTTTTCTGGCTCAAAAAGGGCAGAGGTGGTACCATCCAGGATTTTATGAGACTGTCTTGGGTGGACCTCGGACCCTCTAGGAGGTGTAAGAATTTTTTTTTCATTTTAAAGTTAAATGCATCAATCTGGTGCAAAATGAAGAGGCTAGATCTATTCTAAGAGTCTAGGCTCGATCTTTTACTCTTGTAAACTGTAAATGTTGTGCTCAAGTAGTGGGGGGTATATTTAGGCTAGTACTGTACTTGAGTACAATTTGGAAGTACTTGTACTTTACTCGGATATTTCCATTTTATGTAACTTTATAGCCCACTTCTACTCCACCACATCTCAGAGGGAAATATTGTACTTTTAATTTATTTGACAATATTATTTACTAGCTTCTTTGCAGATTCATATTATATCCTATTCATAACTTATGGTATATTATTAAATAGTAAATAATTGTTAAGTATATAAAGTAGTTAAAAGTAGCTCCACCTTTACCAGCTGCAACATCAATAATTATAATCCAATAATATGGTCTATACTATTCTTACTTTTAGTACTTTAAGTATATTTTGATGCTTATACTGTTGTAGTTTTACTTAAGTAACATTTTGAAAGCATGAATTTTTACACTGTGGTATTACTTTTACTTAAGTAAAAGATCTGAGTACTTCTTCCACCTGTGCTCTAGTAAACAATTTAATCATAAATACATTGGTTGTATATTTATGAATGGTGATGACACGGCAAATAAGTCACTCACAAAGCATGGTAAACTAGACGGGGTTGTGTTTCAAGACGGCACGGTTGACGCCGTCGCCGCAGACAGAAGCCTGTTCCTCCGCGCCGGGAGAGAGGGCTCAGTGAGCACAGAGTCCACGGCCCCCGAGAGCCACTTTCACCCCCGAGCCAAAAACAGACGGCTCTTTTCTTCCTCTCTGGCACTTTTGGCAGCTGATTATATGATACAGCACCAAAACAACGAACGACGTAATGCCGCAATTGCAGTTACAAATGACAGAAATCCACTAAGTGTTATAAAATAGTGTTTTCCATGAAGACACCCGTCAGAGTTTTGTCGAGAGCTGGAGGTGGGGCGAAATTTGACGGAGGCGGCCAACTCGTAATTCTCTATGCAGGAAAAACCCTGCAAATTAAGTTTCCAATCTCATAAGATGAAGAATATCAGAAAATCCTCATACAGTAATGTAGAAGCTGGAATCAGAAAATGTTTCATATTTTTGTTTGGAAAATTAATGAAACGATTGACCAATTGGATTTTCTCTCAATCTACTACAGTACAAGATTATATTTCATTACTAATATATAGAACCAGGGTCTGAAATTAAGTTATTTTCCCTCGCCACTGTGGCAGGTCACTTAACATTTCTACCAGCCAATTTTTTTGTCTGCCACTTCTGAAATCTATGTTCAGAATTGTAAACACTGAGTCAGCGGTAGCAGACAGTATATATATGGAATATATCATGTCACCTTAATCTCTGACTTCATTCAGGAATTGTTTTTAAAAAAATAATATTTCTTAAATGAATATGCAGAAAACCTATTTGCCATGGTTCACCTGCGACAGCCAACATTTACCTTGTACTTGGCAGGTGACAGGTGCTAATTTCATTCCCTGTATATAACATTTCTTTAAGAACATGAGTTTTATCATAAGCTCTGCAAATAAAATCAGCCCCAAAACACTTCTCCTCCTAAGACACAATGCAAGTTTTTGATAATCATACAACCTCAAAACTTCAACAGAATAGAAGACAATTTTACGTGTAATGTGTTAAGTGTAAATCATTACATTAAATCATCATATACTCTGTAATAAAACATTAAATGGACATAATAAACAAAGTATTTTCTCTTCAGGAAGAGCATTAAACCTACGGTTTCCGTATGTAATGTTCCTGAATGAAACTGTTCACATTTATCAGAGTTCTCTGACTTATTGACGATATGTTTGTAAGTTATGTTCCTACTTAACATCAACACACCATCTTTCATTATCCATAAAGAACAATTTGCATCATGAATATTGCGCCGTAGCCTGTATCTGGTGTTTCTGACACGGTATATGATGTATATGATTGTGTATGATGAAGAGACACCAATGGGTTTGATTGTTTGATACGCATG
Organism: Sebastes umbrosus; assembly: GCF_015220745.1. NCBI lineage: Eukaryota > Metazoa > Chordata > Actinopteri > Perciformes > Sebastidae > Sebastes > Sebastes umbrosus. Next base: position 12,544,878 of record NC_051271.1, read on the forward strand.
CACACACACTCACCCACACAAACACACATACGCGAGTGGTCGTGGAGGACAAACAGCGATCAAACGTCCAGCCCCTCTCGTCTGACTCTCTTTCATCTTTGCATGCTAATTAACCTTGACCTGAAACCTCCCAGCGCTTAATTGCTACCATGGAAACGGCTGCCATTTGCAGAACTGTCCCCCACACACACACACTTACACAAACACACACACCAAACGCAGGGTTCAATTAGACCCATCCATTCTGCCTGACTAGCAACAGTCATCACCATCAGCCCATCAGATATCACCTGTCTCCGTCCGTTTCTGCCTCATCGACTCATAGAGATGAAGAGGAGCTGGAGGCGGAGATGAGGAGGAACGCACAAAGACAGGAAATAAAGGAGTGTACAAGGCATTAATGTGAAGGACATAAAAAAAACACAAATAGGTAAGGCTCTGTTCAGTACCACTAACACTGTAAAATGTTAGTGGGAATGTCATGTAAAAATACCCCATTACAAGTAAAAAGTCCTGCATTCAAATTGAGTAAAAGTACAGAAGTATTATCAACTAAATGTACTTAAAGTATCAATAGTAAAAGTACTTGTTCTGCAGTAAAATGCCCACTGACTGTTATATTATTATTATTATTATATAACATCATTAAAATGTTAACGCTGTGTATAGTATGATAATGTCGAAGTAGCATTTTACTGAAAGATGCTGAAAGAAAGGGCAACATTTTAAAATGTATAATGATATATGAGAAAGAAATGCAGCAGTATTTGTGTTCTGATCAATTGATTATTAAAACACTTTCTGATTATTTTTCTGTGGATCATCTAATCAAATAATCTACTCATTGTTTCAGCTCTATTTTACATACAGTTAGGTGGTTTAATGCCGTGGTTCCCAACCCGGGGGTCACAGGATAAATCTGGTTGTTTGTGATACGATTAATGGGATATAAATGAAAAAAAGTTCTGCTGAACAAATTTGTATTAATTTAATATTTGTATTATTTGGGGCTCAGGAGATCGAGCGGTTGTCCACTAACCAGAATGTTGGTGGTTTGATCACTGGTCCCTGCACTTACATGTCGAAGTGTCCTTGGGTAAAATACTGAACCCCGAAGTGTGTGAGTGTGCATCACTGCCTCCAACAAAATGACATTCCCATACAACTAAACTGCAGCCTCAATTATGTTTCTTACGGATTACATAACAGCAGTTTTAAACAGTTTTAAACATGTGGTTAATGTAGTAAATTGAAACAAAACAAAACAAAAAACGCAACAAAACTAGTTTGTCAGGTTTAGGCAACAAAACTTGGGTTAAGAAAAAAAACCCATCATGATTAAAATAAGTGAACGTTGACTTTTAGTTTCACACGGGACACAAACCTCCCTACATGGACTATCATTACAAACGTAATCCGTGACAAAATACGTTTGCCCTCAAAACGTAATTCACAATACAGTTTCATTGTAATTTTTAGGAGACAGGGCTGGAGTGTGCGTGTGAATGTTTATCGCTCCTGATGAGCAGGTGGCACCTTGTATGGCAGCCCTCTGCCATCAGTGTATGAGTGTGTGTGTGAATGGGTGAATGCTGGCTTGTGTTGTAAAGCACTTTGAGTGTTCACTAAGACTAGAAAAGTGCTAGTCTATACAAATGCAATCCATTTACCAAATGCAGTACATACATTTTTGGGACTTTTCTCGCTAATCTTTGCTTTTTTTTGGTGAAATATTGGATAATTTTACATTTTTGGGCCTTGAACCGTTATTTAAATGAAACCAACTAAGACGTTTAGAGGTGAAATCACTCTTTAGTAACTAAAAAATAAATATAATGGGGGTAAAAAAGTACAATATTTCCCTTTGAAATGTAGCTGAGTAGAAATATATAGTAGCATAAAATGCAACTTCTCAAATGAAGTACAACAACTGTACCTCAAACTTGTACTGTACAATATGCAAGGAAACTACTTCCACCACTGCTGATCTGTAAGATATGCTGAGAATATTGAAAAAAGAAAACTGTTTGCTACGAGAAAGAAAATGAGATGAGAGAGTTTGAAGGTAAGAGGAGTCACAGAAGGAGAAAAGCAGCCCAGTCAAAATGCTATGAAAATCAGCCAAGCCAACCCAATGACTGCTATCTCCTGAGAGAGCTGATTGAGGGAAATGAAGCAGGAGATGGGGGCGCAACCGTAATTTTAGAAATGCAGATTCAAAGTATTTCCCTCCCTCTGTCTCATAGCGGCTGCAGGATGACACACCGGGACTGTAACATACACACACACACACACACACACATGTATATACAGTAGATTCGGTTCAAACGAGGCCTGTCACGACTACAACACTGAACTTACGAACCCCCAAAAACCTGCATGGGACCAGCATGCTGCACACACACACACAACACGGGTATTATTACCTGTGGGTTTTGTCTGAACATGCAGGTTGTCAAGTGGTAATGTGTTGTGGTTAATAACCCTTTCCTCTCCTCCCTCTTTCCCTCCCCCTTCATCCCATCGCTCCCTCCCCTTCTCCTCTCTTTTCCTCCCACTTTCCGTATTCCAGGTGCTTAACACTAAAGGAATTCTTCCTACTGCTGTTGGGGGTCATGACACACACACTTTATACGACACAACCTCATCACCGAGCCTCTAGCTTGCTCAGAGCAGTCGACTGCACTGCTGCTGATTCATTTGGGGCCACTTTGGATTTTATTGATCTAATCTAAAAACCAGTGTGAGGCTGCTGCGTGTCATGTAAGTTTAAGAAGTAAAGTTAGATGTCTTTATGACACAATCACATCAATGTAAAGACGACAACTACAGAGTTTTAGTTTTAGAGTATGGTTCCGATTGAATTGGGTAGTACCAAGTAAAACTTAACAAAAAGTCTCTCTTCAGAGTCTTGTTGGCTTATTCTTTAATCAGAAGCATGATTTAAATACTAATTCTGGTCATTTACTCATATTCTATGGAGGAAACGTTCGTGTACAGCTGTTTTTACAAGATGCAAATACAGATGCATTCAAGAAGTTTGAGTTATTTTGTTGAATTAGAAAACAAAAAGATTTTGTAGAAAAACTAGGGCTGTCAAAGTTAACGCGATAATAACGCGTTAATGAAAATTTGTTTTAATGCCACTAATTTCTTTAATGCATAAACGCAAATTGTGATTTTTAATTAGCCTCTTAAAGTACCGGCTGGTATTTGATCTTTCGGTGGCTGTAGAAGGCTCAGTTTTAAACGGGCAAGTCATAGTCAAGTCAGCACACTGACACACTGACTTGTTGGGCTTGAGTTTGCCATGTTATGTTTGAGCATATTGTTTATGCTAAATGCAGTACCTGTGAGGGTTTCTGGACAATATTTGTCATTGTTTTGTGTTGTTAATTGATTTTCGATAATAAATATATACATACATTTGCATAAAGCAACACTCCCATGTTGACAAATCTCCCTTTAAGGTATATTTTGAACAGATACAAAATGTTAAATTAATGTTGGAATGTTTCTTGTAAAGCTGTTTGTGTGAAGACAAATCTAGCACAGATGCGTTTGAGAAGTTTGGGTTATTTGGTTGGATAAAAAAAAGGGATTTTTGTTAAAAAGCATAATTGGCAATTTTCTCATATATTTTCTTTTATGGATGAAATGTTTTTATACATATTTTTGCATAAAAACAAATTAACCACCAGATGCAATTGAGACGTTTGGGTTATTTTGTTGAATTAAAAAGATTTATGTAGAAAAACAAAGAAAAGTTTTGACCAAAACCTCAACAACTCACATCAGGTTGAAGAGTTTTCTGATTCAGCAGCAGGAGTTACGGGCAGGTGGACAGTCAGTTTGACTTATACGAAATAAATAAGAATAGAGCTGCAACGATTAATCAATAAGTTGTCTAAATTAATCGCCAACTATTTTCATAGTTGATTAATTGGTTTAAATAATTTTTTAAGAAAAAAAAATCCCCAATTCCAGCTTCTTAATTGTGAATACTTTCTGGTTTCTTTACTCCTCTATGACAGTTAACTGAATATCTTTGAGTTGTGGACAAAACAAGACATTTGAGGACGTCATCTTGGGCTTTGGGAAACACTGATCGACATTTTTCACCATTTTCTGACATTTTATAGACCAAACTAATCGATTAATCGTTACTTGCCACCCTAAATGGAAACACACATGGGAAACAATGGAAATCCAAGTTTTACTAAAAAAGGAAATTCAACGCTCTTTTCCTCCACAAATCCACAACTCGCACCGTCTAGTACTGTATAACACAGATTCAACAAGAACAGACGATATCCTCGGCTGCTAAGATGGCTGGGAAACACCAACTGTTACCTAGCGGGTCACTACGACAACTCTGACAGGAATCTTATGTGCACTGTTGAACACACACACACACACACACACGCACACACACGCACACACACACACACACACACACACACACACGGAGACACTGACAGAAACCCACCCACCCAGAGCACTGCTTGTAATTATGAGAGCTGTAAAACAGGCTGACATCATAGCCTTGGGTTGCTCATTCCCCTGCTGCCTGTCTTTCAAACTATATTATAGTTTTGCGTGTGCGTGTGTGTGTGTGTGTGTGTGTGTGTGTGTGTGTGTGTGTGTGTATTCAAAAGTAAACTGTCCAGGTGTTTAGGCTTCACTAACTTTCATTGCCGCCTTCTGTCCGTAACAACCTGGAACAGCCCCGCCCCTCCTCAAATAATAAATTAAACTTTATTTTCTGTCTAAGTCACTAAGGAAACATCTCTAATCAGCTGCTCCACACACACACACACACACACACACACACTCACGTAATAACTAAACAGTGAACTCATAGTCTGGTGGAGATAGCGACAGACGTGGAGGAAAAAAAATGAATTGAAGGGAAATTCAAGGCGAAGCAGTAAACATGAAGATGGTGTCATTATCAATTGTGCTTCTGTTGTTATTGGGCTGAAATGTGAAAGGCAGTCAGAATCTTTAAATGAAGACGCATAAAAATGCATTGCAAATTCAATAAAGATGGCAAGAAAAGAAACAGCTGCTGCCAAGATGCGACGCAGAAAATGAGACAGATGTGGGACAAATGAAAAAAAACAAAACTCAATCAGTTGACAAAAACAGCTTGAATAATGAAAACATGATGAGAGAACAAATTGTTAAAATTCCTCTTTCTGAACTCATAAATTTGTCCTCCAATGAGCTGTCAGGACGCAGGCGACCCCGACTTCTAATATCTGACCTTTGACCCAGGAACGGGAAGAAACCTGCTCACACACACACACACACATTTTATCCTCTGTGTCTCCTCTTGTTCTCCCTCCTCTGTGTTTGTGCATGTCTGCCAATAGTCCATAATTTAATTTCTCTGAACGATGAGGATCTGTCTTTGTATTACGCTGAACCTCGTAAAGTTTTGCAACGAGTCCACACACACACACACTAACAAGGAGATGAGGAGATGAGAGGGCATGAAGCCTCCTAAGCGTGTGAAATATTTAAGAGGGCCAAAGGGGGGATGCTGTTTTGTTTTTGTGAAAGAGTGAAGAGAGAGACACAGAGAGAGAGAGAGAGAGAGAGACAGAGAGAGAGAGAGAGAGAGAGCTTCAGAAGAAGCATAAACCACAAAAGCTCTCCTTCGACTCGGCCCATTTAGGCCCATTTAGAGGCAACACACTTGCAAGAGAGCGAGAAAAGAGAGGGGGGGCGAAGAGAGGAAGCACATGAGTGCCAGTTATTGTTATTACTAGACGGAGAAACAGACAGTTAGACAGATGGAGGAGAAAAAAAGGTGTGAGGAGGAAGGAGTGATATGATATGATCAGAGTCCTAACTTGTCTTTGCATAGTTTAGATGATCACTCTTTCAGATAGCATCTGTTTTATCCTGCATTACCCAATCTTCCTGGCATCCTCTGTGTGTGTGTGTGTGTGTGTGTGTGTTCTCCTGCCTGACTGACACTTGCTGAGAGGTCAGAGTTCTTAAGAGCAGCCGTCCAATTACTGGGGGCATGGCGTTGCCGTAGAGATGAGAGAAAACTGTAATTGGATAATGACACATCAGGGTTGGAACCTGTCATTAGACACTCGCAAGGACGCACACACACACATACACACTTGGGTATGTGCACACACACACACACATACAGGTCGGGTACCAACCTGTGATTACAAACCTGCTGATCTATCAGCAGCCTGCGGCTACACGGCTACAATATCACACTTTCATTCTTTCTGACTCACATTAATCTTCACAAATCCTTCCTCTGAATCTGACAATAACATTTATTTTACGTATTCACATGATTTAAGAACCCTGACGCGAAGTTACGCAAAGTACACAGCTACGTACTAAAGAAATCTTTAATTTCACACAAAATACTGATTTAAAAAAATGATTTTATTGATATAAAAATTATTTGATTGCTTAATGAAAATAGTCCGTTCGACAAGGTTGGAACTGCGTAGCAACGATTGGGGTCCATAGCAACGTAACTCTAGTTTAAGATTATCTTACTCGTTAGCTATACTTCACATTAAACTGAACATTTCCATTGATGGTGAAGTGAGACGTAATATTGACGTTTCTGTCCTCATTCATCTGTATGTGTCCATAAAAAATGACAGCAGCATCTGATTGAGGTTTTCTGCCCCGTAACTGTCAAAATCTGCTGACATTTTCTTTTCGATTAACCAGTCTTTAAACACTAACATAGCCCATACCGAAGTCCGTTTAGTGTTTAGTGTTTTTAGTTCATGTCTGTCTTCTTCAATTTTGTCGATTTCTCTGTCGTCCAGCTCTTTGTGTCTCGCTTTTTCTGCGCTGTTTTCTTGGTCTCTCTTTCTTTTCTTCACTGAGGACTCTTCTGCCATTAACCATGAATCTAAAGTTTTCTGCTCTCCAAATATATTTAAATTAATATCAGAAAAATACTCCATGGCGTTTTCTGATGGAGTAACGGAAACCCTATTTTTTGCCACAGCTGGCGTTAAATTTACCGGACTTCTTTCTGCATATTGATATGATCAAACGTGGTCCTCTGGTCTATGATCAGAGCGTCTGAAGCAACGCTCTGCTATAAAGAAATAACAGACCGTAGAACACCGTGAATCAAGTATTCAACAGAGCCGTGTAATATTTTGAATAAACATTCAACAAGTTTGTTTTAAAATGATTTTAGAGCAGGAAATTCCCTTAAAGTGACAGCGACTGATGTGTTGTGGGTCTGTTTCTGGCCCCGAGTCCTCACATTATGTAAACATAGTGCGTTTTAATGAGCCTGGGTCGCCGTGGTCAGTTCAAACACACTCAGCTTTTGGTGGAATAATGTGAGAGGCTCTAAACTTGTGAGCAACATCTCCGGGGAGGAATCACTGGTCAGCTCCCAGTTTCCTCTCTTGGTTTTCTACTGCATCATTACCCTGGATGAGGGTCTTGCATAAGCCTCTCCAAACCAATGTGTGAGGCTCGGGTGGGAGAGAGATGGGTAGAGGGGAGTGTAGGCAAGAAGGAGTGTGAGAGGGAAAAGACTTAAGAGAAAGGTGCTAGAAAGAGAAAAGGAAGATAATAGAGGAGCGGGGGAGAGAGAGAGACAAGAAGGGGAAGAAAATGGGGGCGCAAAAAAAGACCAAGCGAGCAGGAGAGGCAGAGAGGGAGGGCGGAGAGGTTTTCTTTTGTGGTGGTTGGAGAGTGACAGGGGTGCCAATAGAGTGGCCACAGATGACGGTCCCACTGGAGAATGCCGGCTATGCCAGTGGAGTGGCACTAATGGAGCCAGAGAGGGGATGCAGTTGCCTGCCCCGGAGGAGGGATATTGTGCAACTGGACAAGGCGGCTTGACACGGAGCCAAGATGGAGGATTAGAGGGGAGGGAGGGAGGCACCCAGAGCAGAGAAAGACAGCCATGTTAGGTCTTCTGACTGATTGACATAAACTGAAACCTCTCTGTTTCTGCTTTTTGTTCGAGTTTGTGAAAGAGCAGACACTTGGTAGCCAGAGGGAGTTTTTCTCTGTGGATTAGCATTAATAATCCCTTAAAATACAGTTTTCCACATTTGTTTCCCCTTCAGTAGCTCATCAAGGTTGTTTAAATGGCTTTATTCCACAGACTGACAGTATAATATATTCAGTTTGTTGAAGCTTTATGATGTTGACAGTGAGCAACATTTTCAAACCCAAGACAGACGTAGACATATTCTAGATGTTTCGTGCATCTTCCCCAAAATTCAGCATCCTGTTCACATATAAAAATGTATGAATGACATGATAATGCACAAGGCATTTAGCGTGCAATAAGAGCACCTTTCTTTCTTTTGGCATTATGTCATTTGTACTCCACACAGCCCTGTACTGACTGCAATGTAAACGCATCAGCGTAAATATGCTACGCTCAGAACTAGTGACGTAGAATAAGAAGGGAGAAAGATTGCTTATAGTGGGTGGGAGGGGGGGCGCAGACTTGTCAACCTTGAGACCTCAAAAATAGGGAGGATTTTGCAACCAATGTGGGGGGTCTTAGGGCCCTCCCCCAGAAATATCTGAGTTTCAGAGACTTTTGTTTCCTGCATTCTGGTGACTTTTATAGAATGAAAATAACAAAATCATTCAACAAACACAGGACTTTCAGCCAGGAGACAAGTGTTCGAGACCGGTGTTTTGTTTTGTAATTTACGTTAGGGAACTTTGTGACATGTTTTTCACTGATGTGACGTGTTTTCTGTATTCATGTTACGTTGTTTCTGTACGTATTTTATTTAGGTTACGTACTCACTTTAAGGCCAACCATGATGTTTTTATCTAAACCTAACTAAGTGGTTTTGTTGCGGACCTAACTGCGAACATTATCGTAGGTTTGTTGTGTGACGCACATATAACACGCGGAAAGCCTAAAATGCATCCTTATGACAGGCGGGATGTCTTTGTAATGTCGGGCTATTGATACGCCTTCCGGTGAGATCGAGTTGAATTCAGACATATTTGGTATATTTGGAAACTTCATGCTTTATTTGGATCTATTTGGAAGATTTTCTGCCTAAGTTGGCACATTGGTGCTGAGCACCAATCAGAGTTTAGTGACATTTGATGACATTAGGTGAGTTGTTTGCTTACACTGGCATACCACTGTCAGTCAAATCTGATCAAACCATAGCCACACAAATTTGAGTGTTAAACTCTTAATAAATAATATCAAAGGAAGCTTCTTATTCAGTCAAATTAATAATACAGAGAAATAAGGTTTGAATGATGGTATGAACAATGTTTGGCTGCACAATGTGAGTTTGTAACTTGCTTCCTCACCACATTGTACAAAACACACACACACACACACACACACACACACACACACTAACCCCCCCAGCAAGCAGGGGTCAATATTGCTGAGTAGCTGTGATTGGGGTGAGTAGAGGAGCGTTGCATGATGAATTGTCCTGATTACTCCATAATCCTTCCCATAATTCACCGGCCAGGCCGACTCATCCATCAATACGGGGCCTGGATCCATACCTGCAGATACCCTGGAGAGGCAAGCCTCCGCAGAGGGAGACGGATGTGCGACAGAGAGGAAATGCTTCTCAGATGCGTCACACCAGCGTTGACATTGTATTATTAAGTTAAGCTCTGAGGCTAAAGCGAGTGAGAAGAGGAGAGGAAGTAGACATTAAAAAAGAGGTGAGGATGCAGGATGATTTAGCTGCTTTGTTGGGAGGTATTACCGCACACGGTGACCCTTAATCACACACAAGCAAGGCGAGGAAATGCTTTGATGATCCAGAAGACCTCACACCCACACACATAAGATTCACACACACTTCGCTATCGTAACTACCTGCTTCCAGGTAAGCTCTTCCTGGCGTTGGATAGGTATGTAACCCCCCTCCCAGTAATCCACACTCAGGTTACGCACGTGTACACACACACACACACACACCTGGGCACTTCTTTCTGACAGACATGCTGGCTCCAGGCTTCAGGCTACCTGCCATCTACAGTAAGTACTGACATACCTCTCTCCTCTCCTTTCCCCATGACTCTCCCCTCTAGCTCTCCTCCTTTCTTTACTTTCTCTGTCCTTTACTTTCTACCATCGCTTTGCTTTTTTTTTTTTTTTTTCACAGCTAGCTCACAATAGAGAAAACACTTCTGTCTTCACCTCGGTAAATTCCCCCCTGCTCTTTTTTTCCACATCATTTAAGAGAGCAAACACGTCTCTAATCTTTCCTTTAAATACCCTTCATTCATTCTGTCTGTATCCACCCCTCCTCTCCTTCTCCTGTGTCTCTTTCTCCAGGCGTAACTTGCTGCTCGTTCTGTAATCTGATGGGCAAAGCAGCGCCGTCACTGCTGGCATGTCCATTATCCTGGATATCTCATCGGTTGACACTGATGCTCCCTGACCTTTCACCTGTGAGCTCTGAACTTTGACGCTCGCACACCCTGGGCGACAGGTGATTAATTGAACTGTGTTCAGCGCACCAAATTGAGCAACATAAAATGTGTTTGGAGATTAAACAAGACAAATTTCTTTCAAAATTTTACACCTGATATGTTCAGTTTGTCAAAAAATGAAAAGCACTGTTTAGCAGATGTATTCTGAAAGCAATTATCTTCACATTTAACAATGTTAAGGTATTTATGTTATATCATACAAGTTGGATTAGAGCTACAACAATTCATATTCACTGCAAAAGCTACAAAGATCACACAAAAAGATATTTTACAAACATGCCCAAATTTGAGACGAGATAACTTACAACTAAAGTCGTATATGGTAAATATTACACACATAGTGAATATGAAAATGGTCAGGGAAAAAGTGTTTTTGTTATACAAAATAAAGTCAGACACTTTCCAAAGATTAGATTAGATTGAACTTTGTTGCCATTGCATGACAAAGACAGATAGTACTAGTACAAACAAATGGAGACCTTTGATGTGTTATGATTAGGGCTGTCAATCGATTAAAATATTCAATCGTGATTAATACAGTAGCATGATTGTCTGTGATTAATTGCGATTAATTGCAAATTAATTAAATTTTGTATCTGTTCAAAATGTACCTTAAAGGGAGATTTGTTCATTTAATTTATTATTAATATGAATTGATTTAGTTCTTCATTTAATACTACCACTGGGAGTGGGAAAATATGCTTGCTTTAAGCAAATGTATGTATATATCTATTATTGTAAATCAATTAACAACACAAAACAATGACAAATATTGTCCAGAATCCCTCACAGGTACTGCATTTAGCATAAAAAAAGATGTGTTATCATAAAGTGGCCATGCCAGTAGCTAGCTTTAAAACTGAGCCCACTACAACCTAAAAATTGTAAGTTGCATTAATGCATTAAAGAAATTAGTGGCGTTAAAACAAATTTGCATTAAAGTGTTATTATCGCGTTAACTTTGACAGCCCTAGTGATGATTATATATACTGTATATATTTATGTTTTCCCCTTGAATAAAGCGTTAATGATTAAATGTTCTTTTTCATGTTGACATAAACATGATGTTTTTTTGGAAGCACAGCTGTGACATGTCTGTACAGAGAGGAGAGAGGACTCTACAGGGACTTTAGTCTATCCTTTATAAAATAACACCTCTATGCAAAACAATTGAAAAGCATGACAAACTACAGCCTCCAAAATGATCAACACCTCTGTAAAACAAACATTATAACCATCACAAAGGCAGGATTCATTGCAGAACTGACTGCATTAGTTTTAGCTCGGTGTACCTACAAAACTGGCAACTAAGTGTATTTAATGTCCAAGAGGTCGTCTTCAACTGCTGCTAATGTTTCCAGTTAAAATAAATAAATAAATAAATAAATAAATAAAGCTCATAATGGAAAAAAGCTGCACAGTGAAGCTCAGTAAATCCACAAACACACACACATTTCCTGGACACCATTCAGAAACAAGTTAGCTCTCGTCGTGGTAAAAATCAAGTGGGGCGTTTCATATCTTTACATTCTGTCTGTATAACATAATCTTTTGTGCTGGTGCCCTCTGAATAATGCCAGTTCGGCTTTGGCAAGTCCTCGCTGTGTTGCCTGAGAATGAATTACAGCATTGTGTCGGGATCTGAATGGCCAAATCACTTCTTAGGAATGAGTGGCCTTGAGCAATTCAGATAGAGAGTCATGTGATTAATATGATGGCAAGAGAGTGAGTCACTGACACTCAACACCTCAACACGCTGTTGTAACTGTTGGTTTGCGCTCAAGGTGATTCATAAAGTGTACACAGAGGACTCTAGAAAATATCTGACAACACACAAAGTCAACCACAAGGAAGAAAAATAAAAACACTATTCCGCATTTCCCTGTTTGGCTGGATACGATCTGCGGGATCCAAGAGTCCTAATGAAAACATTTCTTGGACAATATGTCTTTGAAAAGATCTGAAAAGAGCTGTTTTCTTGTGACGGAGAGAGAGTTTTTATATCTGTTAAAGTGCATTCAGAGAAACAGGAGGGGGCAGGAAATATTGCTGAATGGTAAAGCGGTGTGTATTTGTGCCAGTGTGTGTCTATGTTTATTAGATAGAGAGAAAGAAAGAGAGAGTGGGGAACAGACAGGGAGCGAGAGAGAGAGAGAGGCCCATCCACAGACGCCTCGGGCTGTAAAGGCTTAGCTTAATTTCCTTGGACAGACATAATGGCAGATATTTGCATATCCTATGTACACAAAGTCAGTGGCCAAATATTTTCTCATCCAAAACGCTGCAACTGACCTTACTACCAGCTGATACTGATCTTTTTAAAGGCAGCAAACCCAAATAATCCCCTTCAACATCGGCTGGAATAACCAGAAGCAGGAGTTTATTTTTTTCCTGTTTCCCTCCATGAACATCACAAAAGGGTCAGTATGGCCTCGATGTGAGTGAAAGAGATTAGCTCCAAATATAACAGTGCATCAAATAGTAGTTATAGATGAGAGAGTATGAAGTTCACCAACTATACAGTCCTATACACTTACTGTAGGTTCCCTAACATCCAACCTACATCCAGCATTACAACACCCCTTACCAGTTTAACTGATCCAACACTGCATGACCATATAGAGTGAAATACACTAATTCATGCCTGCATATGTGTGATACCCCATTGGTTAACCTGTGTTTCCACATAATGATGTTCATTTAATGCCAATTTGCAACAGAAATTATGTTTTGACAGGAATATAATGCTGCCATATTTGAAAAGAAAAAAAAGATCAACATGAAGAGGAAACATTTTTTTATCAGTGTATCTGCCAGGTAGTGATGTCACCATACCAGAAATGTAGTAGTCGATACCAATACCAGAGAAATTACACGATTCTCGATAACAATTCGATACCACGGTAAAAAAGAAAAGTAAAACAATAAATCCCATGTACTTCAACATCCACTGCTTCATCAGCGTTTGCATACTGTTTTTTGTTAGGAAGTTAAAGAGGTCATAATTTCCTCGTTCCCTCTGAATAGAGCCTGAACACATCATAATGTAACTCAATGCCACCTCCCGTTAACGTCAGCTCAGCTGTTAGCTCCGTTTATGATTGTGCTGCTTACCGGCTGCTAGCACCTCGTGCCGATTTCAACACAGATTTGTTGTTCATAATGTAGCATTATCAGGGATAAAACTGTGTGTGTCCCCTGGATGTGTCGATACTGAAGTATCGGTTCTTGAGACATCCCTGCAGCCAGGTTGCAAAATGTTCATACTTAACGTATCTGCAAAACTTTCATTTACATCATATTTCGTTTGTTTTCAAAAGTTGAGGACGTGAGGAATTTCAGGGCTCGACTTTGTGAAAAAACTATTAATCAGGACAGCAAAGGCATCGTTACTTTCGCTGTTAGAGCTGCTTTTGTTCAGCATCAAATCCTGACAATCTTACTTATTCCTGCTCGACCCAGACGCCTCTAAAGGCCCAGCACACCAAACTGACATCAAAGAACTAGCGACGACAAAGTCCGGCTGTTACGTTGCCTCACGACGCGTGTGTCTTCGCCAAAAAAGTTGCACTCGAACACACCGCAGAGACTACAGCCAACAGCCAACTACCCCATACGTTCTGCACCTGTGTGTGCCCTCTTGATTTTACTTGTTTGCTTGCTTTCCTCACTTCCATTTATAGATAGATTATAATAATCAGCACTTCACCCACTGTTATTACACGGCTTTGTTAAATACTCAATTCTGATTGGTCCTTCTACGGTCTGTTATTTCTTTATAGCAGACCGTTGCCATGTATAACAGACCGTTGCTATGGGCGCAGTTCTGAAGTCAGACTCTGGCGGACCGTTTTTGTGTAAAATTATTGACTTCTTAAGTAAGTAGCTGTGCAATAAGCGGGATAATGTACAGCTAGTGGGTCATTGTTGTGAAATGAACCCCTTCAGTGGTGCGGCATCGCCCTGTCGGGGATTATTTCACAACAATGACCGGCTCACTGTACATTATCCCCTACATAGATTAGAGAAAGATCGTATTCTTGGTTAAATATTGTAAGTACAAGTACAAGGTGACTTTCACTAACCTTAACTAAAATCCTTTTGTTCCGTAACCACCTAACCATTCAAAGTGTGAACCCCGAACTCTAGTGTCAAAGTCCTGCAATTTGTATGCACACCATCCAGCCCAAACACTGACCTTTTTCACTACAATAAATGTTACCACTGAACATAATCCTAGCAGCAATAGTGTGTCTCTAAAAACATAACCGGCAAAACAAATTAGTACTATATTCACATAACTTCCAGACGACAGGGTTGCATTCGCTGTTTAATGGATGTAGGTGGTCCACGAACAGGGGAAGTGCATACAGGGAAGTCTCTTGCCGAAATGTGCCTCCAAATTATGGTATAAAATGATGTAAAAATGCTATAAATACATCCTACGATGCCTGCTCAGTTAACCATTGTGTAGGTGTGATTGGAAGTCTTTTATTTATTACATTTTTTAATACTTGTCACATTTAATTGTTCTTTGTAAAATGTGGTAAGATCGATGACCCTGATGAAGGTCACGTTGGTCTCATAATAAAGTTGTCGTAAATGCTACACAACAATTGTTTGATCTTAGAATAAAGAAATCTCCCTTTAAAGGATACACAGCTGTTACAAGTTTAATTTGTCATGATGTTGTGTTAATGAAAGGGAGGAGATTTCCCCCCTCCTCGTTTCTATAAATCACCTCCTGCTTAGATCTCCTGACTGGAACATTCTTCACCTTTGACCTCTGCGGGACCCAGAGGTCGTCGTCACTGTGGCAACTAAAACGGCCAACGCGCTCTGTCTTAATTAAAAAGCATTATTTATTAAGAGAAAATTTCATCTTCTCAACCTCCGACCTCTGTCTTCCTCTTCCTTTCTCCTCCTCGTCCTCCTCCCTC
This sequence comes from Sebastes umbrosus, assembly GCF_015220745.1. Lineage (NCBI taxonomy): Eukaryota > Metazoa > Chordata > Actinopteri > Perciformes > Sebastidae > Sebastes > Sebastes umbrosus. The sequence continues at coordinate 12,560,291 of NC_051271.1, forward strand.
TGCGTCGCTTAACTGTCTGGGAAAGCCCACGTCTTCTCAAAGACGCCTGCGCTCTTGTGACCATTGTGCCGAGCCTGTCGTCTCGGCCGAGGTAGTACATACGTATGTGTGTGTGTGTGTGAGCAGCAGGGTTAAGCTCTCACAGAAGACAAAGCCACAACTTTCGAGGCTGCTAAGCAACAATGCTGCCTGGTAAAGCCTCATCAGGGCACCGTTTAGCAGAGGATTAGGGACTATTACACACACATAAACACACACACCCAAAAACGTAGCCTCATCAACTCATTAATCCAAACCCCAGACCACTTTAAGTCAGGTTTAATGTGTGTGTGAGACCCGAAGTTCACTTATTTTCCTCCTCTCAATCAACTTGTCCATATTGACTCTCCTTCTCAGTGGAAGGAAGAAGGAACTAACAATATCTCTTCCCCGCTCTCTCTTCATCTCCCACTTTGTCAACGCTCAAGTATTAACACAGAAAAGCCAAAGTTTTAAGCACAAAGCACAACGCACCTCAACTTGACACAAAACACCAGGAGACACACGGTGATTAAGTAACCTGGAAAACTGTTGCTGAGGGATGTTTGCCAGAAGAGGCCAAGCAGCAAAATAACACCAAACACACACAAACACTGTCCCATCAATGTAGCCTCATACTCAAGCATAACCAGACTTTTCAGCTGTGGAAGCAGTGACCCATTCTCTTATCCTCCCCTCACCCCATCCCTTCATCAACCCCTCTTTCATCTCTCCCTCTTTCATCTCACTACTGATTTCTGTCCAGCAAAGAGGAACGAGAGAGAGAGAGAGAGAGATGGAGCTGGCAGGAAAATGGAGAAGAGAGGAGAGGAAATGCCACACAAATATACTACTGAATAGCACCAGCATTGTGTCATCTGCATATTGATGGAAAACAATCATACTGTGTTGAATAATTTGATTGAGCTGGACTCATTTCTTAGCATTCCTGGTATCTTTGCATCCTATGAAAGAACCCAATTTTACTTGTTTTGTTGTCACATGTTTTATCTTTAACTCAATTTATTTTACACAGTTTTAAGATTCATGATCACCAAGAAGAACAAGAACTGAACATTATAACCTTCATGAAGGGAGGAATTATTGCAGGACTGTTGTATTAGATTGCATCAGTTTACGCTAGGGCTGCAACTAACGATTATTTTCAATGTCAATTAATCTGTCGATTATCATCTTGATTGACACTGGAGACAAAGTGGCATCGGATAGCTGTTTTCATTTTGTCTATGTATACTATATCTGTCCCTATCTAATAAACCATAAATAAATGAATATGTCATGTCATGTTCACTGCAGCAATTTTACACACAACAACTTTACAAAAAGTAATATCCTACTTGGTGATATCTGCACACTATTAGAAGATATTACAACTCTCGACGCTCTGTTCTGCCATTCTTTAATGCTATTTGATGTAATCTTGGATTTCTACAACCGATGATGATGATTTCAACAGCTGCGTTGCTCCCCAGCTGACCACGAGTGTCGGTAGTCCAGCCCTCTCCTCTGAGCTCCGAGGGAGCGTGATGGTGAGACAGCACTGATGAAATATTGAGCGGAATTTGCTTTGAGATTTGAGTTGGCTGATATCTTTTACATATGTAAGGTGCTTATGGAATAGGTATGGCTCACAAACACACTGCTGGTTTACATGTTTATGATAAATGGATCTATAAGTAACGTGTGATATGAAGTGACATTAAATATTTCATTTCTACAATCTGGCTTCAATTCACCACAATGTGCGCACGCATGGGTCAAAGTTTCCCTAAATGTGCGCACATTCTCCCATCAAGTTTGTTTTTATAGATCACAACTTTTGCGTGGGAAGTGGCGCAACGGTTATAAATGAGACCCCTGGACTCCTGCGTCTTTGCTATCATAACATCAAGGATCACAGTGGAAATGAGTCTTGAGCTGTGTCTGAAATCACTCCCTTGTTCACTCATTCACTACTCCCTGTTCAATAGACACTAAATTATTAACTCTATAGCATGCAGTGAATCAAGATTTCAGACACTTGTGAGTCGTCATCATCAAGTGGCGTCATCAGTGACGGGCATAGAGTCACGCAACATTAATTTTCGCATTGTGGGAGGTTGCCATGGATACTGCTTTTATTATTTCAACATAGGAATTTATTTTTGTTATCCGACAGGTTTTTGTAGTTACGTGTAATGTAATTTTCCCGATCTAATTATGTCAAAGGAACTTAACTAAGCCAAACTTAGAGATTGTGGTTTTGGTTCATATTGAGTGTTTAGACGTTTTCAATAATCGAGTGCATGATTATTATTATCATCTATTTATTATTGCTAAACGTTTTACTTGTCTAGACAAAACAACGCATTTCATGCATGATGCACAACCTGGTCTCCGGTGTCAAACTCTTGACCTGCAGTATAAGTATGTCACACTTAAAGCTGCATTCACACCAGATCCGGCGTTGCGGTGATTCAACGCAGGGTTGTGTGTCAGTGTGGGAGAATCACTTTAATGGCCCATCGACTGCGACGATTAACGCCTTTTGTTCCCTCATAGCTGGGTTGTACAGCTCTGGATTGGTGGTTATGTGATTGGCCACCACAATGTGACGTCGGGTTAAGTTTCTCCAAAAGCTCAATCTGTTTCTACTTTTCCACTGCAGGCCGCTGCATTTCTTTGCGGCACCCCCTGCAGCCGCAGCCCAAACGCACTACCGCCATTCAAAATGAATGGGAGTGCTTGCTTTTTTGACCCACCGCCGGATCTGGCGTTAATGCAGCCTAAATGGTTTTGAAACTAATGTTGCAGGGTGACATAATTGAGGCCTCTAAAATGCGTAGCATATCTCACACCTGACCTCAGTTTAATTTAGCCCTCAAAGCCATAAACCACGGTGCTGAGGAAAGGTTAAACGCATCCAGCAAGTACTCACACACACGTACACACAGATTTTCCAAGCCCCAAAAAAGTAAAAACATAATTTTCATAATAGCAGGTTGAGCAAGTGTTCATTTATAGCAGTACTGTCGCAAGGAACCAAAGTCGGTCCAGTTCGCACATACCTTCTGACCTCCACATAAAACTTAACAAGATTCCACTTCAGAGGTTCTCAAGGGTTTCTTGTTGTGTTTTCTAAAAATAAAAATACACTGTAGGGGGTGTAACAGTAGACATAAGATTTAATATTGACCAAACAGCCATAAATACTATTGGCAAAGCCTCCGTGGTTGTCGTTCATTCTGAATGACTTCCATACGTCTGACAAATCTGCTTGGCGCTTTGTGGCTGCAACGGCGCCAGCTCGGCAATTTCTTTTTTGATTGTCAGTTAGTGACTTTCTGTTCTTCTTCTTCTTTCTGTTGATTTTCAGAGTTTTCTTTCTGTTTCTGTCTACTTATTGTATTTAATATCGTACTATATTTTACTGGGAAAAAAACAATTATAACACAACATCATGAATGCTGTTATGCTTAATAAAGTTTGTGTTTTCAGTGAAGATGTTCAGCCAACAAGGGATCCTCTGCTAAACACATACACCTGGAGAGCTGAGGCTTACACATAACACATTATACATACGCACACACACTCAACATGCACACACATAAGCCTAAACACACAAATGCACACACACATACACACACAGAGAGAGAGGCCGTTTGTCTGCGACAGCTGAGCAGAGAGCAGTATATCCGAGTTGTATTTTTACCTCGGCCCACACGCTGAGCAATATGCCAACTCTTGGCCTTGAGAAACTCACACACACACACTCGCAGAAACACAGACTGCACATGCAGACACACAGCCTTAGACACGACAGGTCAAGCCCAGCCAACCGCCGTAGCAGCCGCAGAACATAAACAACTTTCACACACTCTCTGAATCATCTGTGCATTTCAATATTGTTTTAGATAAATATATTCAGCCGCACACATAAATATATGTGACCATAATTATTCCCCGAGACCACAAACGACCATGACGGGAAGGTAGTTCCCACAGTTTCAGCAGCGTTGGTGCCCAGCCCTACTGTGCTGGAAATCCACAGCTCGGTTTACAGCACGGACTCTCTCAGTCAGGCTGTGAGTGAAGAGAGGACGGTACTTGACGACAACAAACGGCGGTTCAAACTGGAACAGTTATGTTCTGAAACTGAAACTGCCCGTGAAACACAAAACGTGACTTCAGAGGAGAAACCTGTTTCTATGTTTCGCTGCTTCCCTGATCTGCCTTGCTCACTTTCTCCTCTCCATCCTCACACACACACACACACACACACACACACACACACACACGTCTCTCCCAGTGGGCAGCAGCTGTTGGAGTGCTAATCTCCATTAGCTACTGAACTGGCTTCTATGGAGAGAGGGCAACTGAAATCGGTTCCCTCTCTTCTCTCGCTCCTTCATCCAAGTGAAACACCACGGCTGCGTCACCAAGAAAACCAGATATTTTGTTCTGTGCTTTACTTTACAATGTTCACCGTGTCATTTTAAATCACATTCAATGACCTGCTCAAGCTTGTGGTGATACACACAAACACACCAGTGCAAATAAATCCTCAGAATGATGTCAGGCCTTCTTTGCAGAGCTCTTGTTAAACTATACCAAGCGAGGAAATGAACAATATTTCAGTTGACAATGCAGAGCAACAGAGTGATGGATAGAGAGAGAGAAATTAAAACAGGACTTACAGTCTGTAAAGCTTCGTCGTTCCCAGGAAAAGCAGCTCGGGGAAGACGGCCAGATTATTCCGATTCAGGCGCCTGGAAAAACACAGCATAAATTAGGGAATAAACTCGATGTATCCCCTTCCAGACAGTGTGGGTGAAGCGGTTACATGTGTGTATAATTAGCTTTTTAAGGTGAGATTTGTGTTTCCTGATCATCATATCAAATTATGTTGTATGTGTTTTGATTGTAATGCAATTCAGTGCAGTTAGAGGAAGCATAAAAGAATAAGGAGATTGATGGAGACATTAAAAACACACACATGTTGATGGACGAAAAAAAACAGACTCCGGTTTACTCGTGATTTAAGGGGTACAACATGGCTGCCAGACAAACAGTGAACTCGAGAAGGACGGAGGGAAGGCAGGGGGGAGGAAGACGAGAGAAGGGGTTCAGATGAAGGGGAGGTGTGGGGGGGGTTTTTTTTTTTACCACAAAGGCGGAGGAGAGGAGATGATGTGGGAAAAACAAACAGGCAGTCTGGCCGGGCTACCGAATGTGTGAAAAGGACCCCACTGAGTAAACAAGGCCCTCACAGGGGAAGAACTCACAACAACCCGTCATCACACACACACACACACACACACACACACACACACAGAGGAGTTGAGAGAACTCGGCTGAGTTTAATAATCTGGGTGCGATCATTTAACCCTGGTTGAGTGGAGTGAAGAGGTTTGTGTGCTGCTGCGTGTTGGTGTGTGTGTGTGTGTGTGTGTGTGTGTGTGTGTGGTTGTGCCTTGATGTGAGTCCGAAGAGAGTGAAGCAACTGAGTGACACAATGAGAGGCAGACTGCTGAAACAGTTTAACCCCGACACACACACACACACATTGACAGGCCCAGCGACGTATGCCGTGCGGGCTGCTACTGGAGGAGAATGAAGAGAGGGAAGAAGAAAAAGAGGGATGGAGGCAGAGTGAAGAAAGAGAGACTTCAAACTAATAAGAAAAGTGACTAACAAATACACAATTTGCATGATTTACACACATAAACACATGAATGACAGAAATGCCACAGACTTTACTCAAACAACACGCTCCAAAGATGTCACCAACTCCATTCAAAACTCCAAAAAACCTCTCGATGGCTTAGTCTTTCACCTCTTTCTGCTTCACTATGAGCCGCTGTGGACTCTCCTTAAATAACGTCACCCCCTCTGTGTCCATCTTCCACCCACAAGTGCACAAATAAATGAACATGCACACGCGCGCACGCACGCACACTCACACTCCACAGTTACATCAGAGGCCGCTTAAATATTTAACATTCCGCAGAATGATGTTTCTAAATTATTCACTCCTCTTCCGTTAACGCCGGCTCTGGCGGCTAAGAGCCCCACGTGCTCCCGCGGAGAGGCCCACTCCTCCTGCAGGTCCTGCCCAGCCATGAGCACCCGTTAGTGGGCTAGACCTCCCCTGGGTGAGTGCACGGACTGGTGCTGGAGGTGGGGAGGAGGAACGAGGACAGAGAGGGGGTATGAGCTCATTCTCTTAAAATAGATGCAATGCTGTCAGACTAGGAGACTGAGAGAATGAAGTAAAGACAGTGAGGGATCAGAACCAGTCTGGTTCGTTTAAAGGTGTCGTACCTTTAAATGCGCTTAATTATTTTGCTCATAACTGTTTGTTAACACCTTAACCATCATATCTTTCTCAATTTAGGGCCATAAAAGTAACAAGTGAAAGCTGAATTATTCATCAATTGTATGAATTAGACTTCATGTACTCTGCAATTCTTTTAGTGGTTTAATTTTGTACATGCATCACAAAGGACGTGGGGTAAACCTGTTATTTTATCTTCTCCAAGGGATACCGAAACAGTATTCACGTTACAACGACCTATGCAAATGATACAGCTCAAGACGCTCCAAGTCTAATGAAATCACTCCTTCAGCCACTAGACTTAAGAAACTAGACTAGAAAAATGTCCCAGAGCACAAAGTGACATCTTCAAATGACCTGTTTTGTCTGTCAAACAGTCTAAAGTCTAAATGTTGTTTTTGTCATCAGCACTTTCACACAGAACACAAATTATAATTCTAATTATATTTATTAAGGTTGATTTTTTTAACTTTTGCACTGCAAATAAAGGCATCAACCATTCACTTTGTGCAAAACGGGTTGAGTTAGGCCTATATTTCAGACAACAACACAGAGGCTCCTTAGTCCGAACCAGGACGACAAACTTTATTACTCCTTTCAACCTTGACAAAGGCAGCGCAGACCAGATCCACTCCTTTAGTTCTTACCTTTCACAATAAAACCCTAGACAAATAATATTCGCAGGCGAGAATTTCGCATTTTCATGGCCTTAAAAACCCCAAATATTCAATTTACACTGATATAAATTCTCAAATTTGAAGAACTGGAACCAGATCATTTTAAAATATTTTTTCATGATAGATTATAAAATAAACAATTAATCAAATATCAAAATTGTTGCTTAATAAGTTTCTATCGACAAATAGTTTCAACTCTAACTACCACACATCCTGAAGAAGGCAAGATCTGCCAAAATGTTGACTTATAAAACTAAAACTAAAAATCTGGCATCATTGTTATGAATGTCCCGACTTACTTTCATAACTACCAGAACACCTTGTGTAAACCATGTACACGACGGTGATTCAGTATAGTCAGTTCAGCGTGAGGATTCAGTGTTAAGGCTTTGTTCTTACATGTCGTGAACACCTCTAGTGTTCATCTAAAAGTACCGACCGACTCAGACTGAAATAATCTAGTCGTCAGTAGTGATTTAGTGGTTTGTTTCTGGACCTGAAGGAATGCATCACTGTGTGTGTGCGTGCATGCACATAAAACACCCTCAGAGTACTTCCACAGTCGTGATTCATTAGTCAAAGTCTGGCTGAAAGTGAATGAAGACCGAGCCGCCAGTAGTCTGGAGGTGTGAGAGTCACTCCAACAAGCTAATGTCACACTGCAGCCTGGTGATAATCCCTGCAATCATAAACAGATGCTAGAGGGCCACAAACCACACAGTAAACACACACACACATACACACATTCCCACAAACACGCACACAAACATAAAATACAGAAACACACACTCCAAACACCTCACAGCCTTGTAGATGTGTAGTACTACAGGTTTGCAGACTCTGGCTGGGAAGGAAATAACAAACCGCCTCAGAAACCAATTATTACTCCACTGATGCCACTGCTGCCATAATACACATTTTACACTCACAGTCTGTCACACACACACACGCACGCACACATAGTACTGCTACCATAGTTACATCCCAATCCTTGTGGACATTTCCGGAGAAACCGCCTTTATTCCAAAACCACTTCAAACTGACCAATGTGAGTGTGTGTGAGTGCATGTGTGTATATCTACTCCAGTTTGTGTATTTGGTTCAAAGCTAGTGAAGTAAAGGGCTGTCCTCCACCAAAGAAATTCTTAGTTGACTAACACTCATACATATTTTGTCGACTACTTGATCAGTTGATTTAATCAACAGATCTGTAAAACTGAGTTTTTCCACAAAGAATCACACAAAAGCACCACTTTAAATCTTGTGTTTACCAGAGATGTGCTCATAAGTCTCTAGGAAATAAGTAATTCAGCATGAAAAAAACATAAAAAAAAGACTAATCGACTAAAGAAATCTTAAGTTGACTTAGACCAAAACGACCGATTCGTTGACTAATCGACTAAGAGTGGGCAGCCCTAGAAGTGAGCCATCATCCACCAAAGTGGCTTCTTCTCTGAATCAGCAGCTGGTTACTGTTGTCAGAGACCGATCGCAAATAACCAACACAAAATTGATGCAGCACAACAGATAAACATCGGCCACTGCCATGGTCTTATTTGCCGACAGGCCGATGGCAGTCAACAAAGCGAATATCGGCCGATACCAATGTTCAGCCAATAAATCAGTGCATCCCTAGAAAAAAAAGTATTTTAAAAATAATATTTTTTTGTTATTTTTTCATGATAAATTATAAAATAAACAATTACTCTAATTGATTATCAAAAGTGTTGCCAATGAAGTTTCTGTCTTTTGACTAACCGTTTTGACTCTAACTACCACACAACCTGAAGAAGGCCAGATCTGCAAAAATGTTGATTTCTAAAACTAAAAATTTGGCATCATTGTTACATCATCCACCAAAGTTTACACACTCTAATCTGATTTGTTATTTAAACACTAATGACAGATACCGTGTCTGCCCTAAAGCACAGCAATGAAATCCAAAAATCATTCTCATTCAGCAGTACTGAAGAGCTTTTCCCTGAACTTCGAGCATTTTCACTGCTAACTGGTGTTTACCAACAAATATAACAAAAGTTGGCAGCCGCGCAGACTGGCAGGGACTCAGGAAAATGTGTCACAAATGACTTCTTTAAAAGTGAAAATGGCTTTTTGAGTGCAGATTTGAAACTTTGCTCTGAAATGATCAGAGGGGGGGAAAAATGTCATCAGACACAGGCTTTAATCATTTAGCACTAATCCAGCGCTTTTCTTTGAAATCCATATCGCCATCTGAACTCGCTGTTACAATTATCTATTTGACAGTCACTTTGTCCACATATTACAACACAATCACTTAGTTGGAGGTTTAATTAACTAGTTTGTGATCACTGTTGATAGACACGTCTCACTACCTGTAATCGGTTATGCAATTATTCATCGCTGTTAAAATGATCTTTGACAATGTGATCACTCAATTACAGGCTAATCATCTGAGGCTTTATATCGCTGCTGTTCTCCGAAAGCATTACCTGTAATTACTGTTTCCTTTCTCGCTGCATATCTGTGGCTGCTATCATCTTCAATCTCAAAGACTTTGAATTGTTTACGGGCTATAAACCAGTCAGATGTGACAGGAGGATAAGAGGATCAGGAACTCCTCACTTTCCTATTCTTCATAATCTACAGGGAGAGAGAGTGAAGAATGTATGACATTCCTATAAGCACAGGACAATAGAGAGAGAGAACGAGATGGGTGGGTATGGGAGAAAAACATGAGGAGAGGTTAAAGAATGAATGAAGGCGTGAGTGGGTGTAAGGGGCCAAATCAAGATAAAACCAGTACTGACAGATCAGCCTTGCGTAAATTAATGCGCATGCATGAGTGTATCCATACCCATGCATGTTTTTGTGTATGTGCACGTGTGTGTTGTGACATGCCTATCTCCTCCACACCTCCTTCGACCGCCGACCCCTCCTCCATACCCCCCAGCTACTGCCCCACACCTGACCCCACCCTGCCCGGCCCTGCAGGGACGGTCGCAAAAAAAAAGGATGAGAAGGGGAACCGTTTTCCACCCCTGTGGGGGGCAGTCACTGTGGATCCGTCAGCCCAGCTTAGGGCCCTCTCCTCTGGGCAGCGCTGCCCAGCAGGCCCCCCTACAGACCCCCGGAGGACGGAGGCCTTTGAAATGAGCCCCCAGACTCCAGACTCCGGAGACGTGCCATTGTCCGGCGGCTGCGGGGGGGCATTGATGACTGACTCCACCTTTGTGTTTGTGAACATGCCACGCCAGAGACGCTGAATTACAGTTGAAAACCCTCGCGAGGACAACAGAAAACAGCCATGTTGTGTCAGAAAGTTAGCCGCTGTCAAAGGTGTTTGTTGCCATTAGATTCAAGACAAAGACAGCATGCATAGTTTGACAGTAGATGTGTAAGACTTTATCTGCTACTGGTGCTTTACTGTTTTGCTCATATGTATGCATGAGAGACTGGATTTACCAGCATGCACCATCTCTTTGCAGAGAGGGTAATCACTAATAAAGTTTGCTGTTAAAGCCGGACCATACGCAGTTAAATATTGCCCTCTTTGTCTGCAGCTCTGGGCAGGAATTCCCAGATCTGCTTAGCTGGACAAAACCCAGCATTGGTTGCATGAGAAACACTAGCAGATTCCTTATAGTGGTCCACAGAGCTTCTCTCTCTGTCAACAAAGGGCAGCCACAGTGCCGCAGAGAGCAGAGAAAAACCAGGCACGACACGCCGGAGACAAGAGCAGCTGGGGAATCATCATACTTCATCCTTTTCATCCCAACCACTCCGGAGGAATTTACCCAAAACAGCCATCATAAAGATGATCTACCTTAATTTGATTTGATGCTGTATGTTCGTCTGTGTATGCGTACAGGTGGATATCTCTGTGTGTATACAGGTATGTCTGTGTTTTTGTAAACGTCTGCGTAAGCAGCAAGGAGTTTTATGTGTCTTTAATTAAAAGCTCGTCTCTAAGCCTCCTCAGACTGTGTCACAGTCTGCTGCATTCCAGTGTGTCATTGGCTGGCAGTCGGGCCACATAACACACAAACACACACATATACGAGCAGCTCACACATCAAGCAGAGTTGACAGTCAACACAATGGACATATCAGCAGTCAGGGGTCTGCATCCCCCTTCTGTCTTGCGCTCTCACACACTACCACGACTTAATTATGCCATAACTGCCTCAGGGTTGGATGCTGAATGCCAGTGATTCCCGGCCAACGCCATAACAACCTTTGGCTGTTGACTCAGTCACTGCCCCGGGACTCAATTTCAAAATGCTCCTCTTGGACTGAGACGTTGGCAGCCGCACATCATGACAGTCAAGTTAAACTTTTATAAAGACATACAGATGGGGGGGAACCCCTTTAAGAGACGTGTTACGTTCAGTTTTCTGTGCAATTTACGGATGTCCAAAGCAAAAATTATTTAAAAATAAAATTTGGTGAAATCTTTGGTCTTCAATCCAAAACAGTGGTCCCATATTCCACTGTCAGACATGTCCACTGATTTACAGCTTTGATGACATCCTGCATCAAAATGCTGGTAATGTCCGAAATTCAGGACCAAATTCACACAATGTGCCGACTGCTACGACCCACATCTACAAACCAAGCAGTCAAAAAAAGCCATGAGATTATGCGGAATACAGTGTCTGATGTGACATTGTAAGCTCAAGTTTCTTTTAATATAGCTCTTTTTTATGTATATACTGTATATATATTTTTTTTTTGCTGCATTTTCAAAATATGAGAGCAGCAGATGGATGACATGTTTCTACAGCGCTACGATTCACCAGGTATTCATATCACAATCTGAATTCCCTCAGAATGGATATCGCACCATCAGACACAGATTGCAACCAAGATGTTATTAACCCATCACACACGGTGTGACATGCAGCGCCACCACCACCATAATCAAAACACCGACTGAGGGATCATCTTTAGGATGTTCATCCCTCCAGAAGAGCTCCACCGACTAGTAGAAACTACGACAACGAGTAATGAAGTTGTTCTGGAGGCTCATGGCAACCCAACATCTCACTATGACACTTTATGTTGGTTTTTCCCCTTTCATTTGTCACCTATCTGTATGCGTGCATTTCCACATATATGAAAATAAACGTGTCTGCTTGGTATGCTTTCAAGGATAAGCATCCTCAAATATGTATTTGTAAAGAAAATGTTTTAAGGGATAAAATGCCCGACTGCTTTGGTTCAAAAGTGTAACTCACAGTCTCTCCAGTTCCTTCAGGTCCTGGAAGGCTCCTCTCTCAATCGTGGTGATTTTGTTCTCCATTAGCTGCCTGGAAGAGAGAGAGAGAGAGTGAGACAATAAGCACTGGACAGAAAAAGAGAGTGATAGAAGAGAAACATAGAGAGCTGACAGTGATTTGTGCGATGACACCGTGAGAGACCAAAGAAAAGGTAAAAAGATGGCTGCACGGGGGCCACAGATAAGACCGAGTAAAGAGGAAGAGAAGGTGAAGGTGAGTGAGATAGGACACGAGAGAGGCAAAGAGATTGACATTGGAGAGGAGAGAGAGGGGAGGGAGAGATGGAGAAGATAGGTGGCAGCGGGTGTGAATAAAAAATAAGAAAAACAGATTGGTGGAGATGGAAAGTGATAGAATGTTGAAACAGCAAGAGAGAGAGAGAGAGAGAAGACAATCAGCGGCGGGTCGATGAAGCCCCAGAATTGACTTTAAAACTGGCCCATCAGTTGGACAGCGACTCATCTATCATCCAATTTACCCTCCATCTAACCACATAGCTGTGACTACTCATTCACTTACACCAGCACAACTCCCCCAGGAGCACTGTGCTGACCAAGCCAAGCAGCCACACACACACATTTTTATAAGCTGTATCATCGTCTACACTCGCCGACAAGCAGATGTAACGGGTTTGAACACTGAAATTAGGGCTGCAACTAACAATTCTTTCCATTACCGAAAAATAATGAAAAACACCTCTCTCACAATGCCCAAAGTGAGGTCTTCAAAATGCTGGTTTTAAACAAACAACAGGCCAAACTCCAAAGATATTTCGCTGACTATCATATATGACAAAAATGATGTACATCCTCTCATTTGAGAAGCTGCAAACAGGCTTTCTGGCAGGTGCTCGATACGGAACTCAGAGCATATCTGTTGCCTGGACACGGCTCTCAACACGGAGACAGATAACCGGCAGCTAACAGCGAAAACAACAGCAACAGTGCTGACAGAGCTAACAGTGTTTACTTGAGGGGGAGCCAGGGGGTTGGCGCTAAGAAGACGACGCCATGGTTTCCGGACGGTGTTATAAGCGTTATGACCGCCAGTACAGAGCGGCAGCGATTAGCTAGCCAGCGGGGCACAACAGAGAGACTCAGGTGTTCGGACAAAACAAGCTAGCTACCTGCTCAGAATGACCTAACGTTACAAGTAGCTTCTCCTGTCAAACTAGTCTGATGAACATATATCAATGTAGTTCAATAGAGTAACTCATTCTGTCAGGTAGGAAATATCTGTCGGAATGGCCCACTACGTCCGACTACGTCCGACTACGTCCTCTGGACTATTTGGTGGCCAATATGAGCATATGGTGCTTTCAAATGAAACTCGTGAGCTCGTGTTTACAACATGGGAAGTCGTGTACACGATATGCTTGGCGTTCAAGTGGTTAAGTCCGTTGGGAATATCAACATTTTCCTCCGAAATATTTGAAAAAATACGAAGAAAAACAATATACGACTAAAGTTACAATATATATTAATTTATTATGCACCAAAAAATGAACTTCCAAGGCCTCCGCCATTTCTGACAGCGTCAACAAACACGTCACAACTCTTGAACTCTGAGCTTTCAGAAACTTTCCACTTATGAGGTTGTGAATACGACAAGAGGGGGGCGTTCATATGGACTCTTCTCCTGAACACGGTAAACACCACTGCATTTGCAATTGTTTTTCTGCCTCACTGCACATGCACACATGGTGTCGGTAGGTCATTCTGAACAGTATGTCAGAACACCTGCCAGGTTACGTTAACAAAGTTGTAGACATTCCTCCACTCTATCTTCACATAGCAAATAGTTGTTTGCTGCTTTATTAATGCTCTTTTGTCAATAAATTGGTTTTCTATCAACTAATTGTTGCAGCTGTATATTTCAAATTCAAATGGTTTTGTGGTTGTGTGTGTGACTGCACACATTAGTCACAATGAACACACAGGAAACAGTATAGCATTAAGACTAGAGCACACGCACACACGCAATTAAGGACCTATAATCTCTGAAGGAATTCCAACTATGTGTATTCTGCCATTCACTTTTAGCAGCTGGATAACACACACACACACACACACACACAATAAAAGCAGGCTATCCCTGTCCCACTGGTAACCTGATTTCATCCCAGGTAACCTCAGAAACTTGTTCTTACTTGACTCCTTCCTCTCCTTCCTTTCCTTTCCTTCCACCCTCCCTTCCTTCCAGCTGCATTCCTCCCTCCGCGGTTACACCTAATGACCGCTATCTCTTTCCAACTCTGCCCGGTGGTTAAAATAAGCCCCTCCTGACACTTCCACTGGCAGATTAACACGACAGCATTAACAGGTGTCACTGCTATTTTGTTTAAACACACGCACATGCACACACGCACATGCACACACACACACACACACACACACACACACACACACATACACACACACATACAGGCTGAATGAAGCCGCCGCTTGTAGACGCTGCAGTGCTGCATGCGGCAGCTCCAGGGCTGCTGGATGAGCTGTGATGCTCAACAGGACAGGAAACTGTGTGTGTGTGTGTGTGTGTGTGTGTGTGTGCGTGTGTGTGTGTGTGTGTGTGTGTGTGTGTGTGTGTTGTGGTATTTGGGGGGGAAGTTGCAAGGTGCGTGAGAGTATTTTTCTTTTGCATCTTGCAGCAAAGGAGACAATAAAATAGACACTTACAACACTCGCAGATGCCTCAATCCTGCAAAATCCGCCTTGGTGATTTTAGTGAGGTTGTTTGCATTCAGATCCCTGGACAGAGAAAATGTGGAAAGTCAGTACATGAGATATGTTAATGAAACAAGGACAAAGCATTTTTGTTGAAACTTGGTAATGCAGATTTGTCATTTGAGTGTCAGAGAAATTGAGAAAGCTGCTCCACTAATACTGGGCAAATTTTAATTTCATCAAGGGGTCTTTGACAAAAAAAAAATAGGGCCTGTTTAACTGAAAGCCCACTTGTCCAAATCCGTTTTTGATTAACTTGCTGGTCTCCAGACAAACCGATGTGGTCTACGGAGGCTGAGCTAATGCAACAGTGCGAAACCACCAACATGACCACAGCGGTGCCCCTACAACTTCAGCTCCGCACATCAGCAATAACCAATAACCAGTCCTCTCATGAAAACACAAGCATTAACAGCTCAGGTGTTTTTTTTACAGTTTGAAGGAGAAAAATAAAATGTACATTTAGCAGAATTTACAGATCCGGAGATGCAGTTTCTAACGTGTTAGTTCACATGTAAATCCCTAAATGCACTGTTAAAGATGTGGTCCCCAAGGAAACACTCCTCCTACTCTATCAGCAGTTTAAAAGGACGGGAATATAAAAAAAACATTATTATATGATCATAAAAAAAAACCTCTTACACCCCTTCAGGAGAAGCACATCTTTATTAAATATATAGGCTACAATTAAAAAAAGCTATAAGTGGCCAGTGCACACTTGTTATTTGGCACCACTTACAGACAAAGAAATAAGATAAGATAAGATGAACCTTTATTAATCCCCGGAGGGAAATTCAGGAGAGGTAAAGGTATACAACAATTATAAAAACAATAATAGAGATATAAAAGATACAAAGTGAATGGGTGAACATAGTGTGTGCAGTCTGTCAATAAATAAATGTAGTATGTGCAATAAATAAATGTAATATATGCATATGGGCAGTCTATAAAATGGTATATAGGATGTATAGTGTAAAGTAAGTGTAAAGTGCGCCAGTGGTTAGAGTCCAAGATGGTTGCAGATAGTGCATGTTTAAAGGCAGATAGTGCATGTTTAAAGGTAGATAGTGCATGTTTCATGTTTAAAGGCAGATA